>NW_019729903.1:0-85097 GCF_002891405.2 Cryptotermes secundus | reverse complement strand
GGCGGGGCGGGAACTCGCCTATTACCGTAAGAACGCGAGCGTTACGTTACCGCCACGTACCGCTGGGGAGGTAGGGGTCAACATGTCACAATATTATTATTATCATCTAAATTATAACTCTGATTTTTGTTATTACTATTATTAATATTTTATTACAACATTATTGCTAGTTATCTTGAAGACTAAAGCCACGGATTATTTTCTTTATTACTCATATATCAAAAACTGCCTTGTTTTGTATTTTGCATATATTTGCTTGTTTTTTTTTCAGTCATGCTCACTTTATAAGTCGCAATTGCTTGGGCTGTTGCGTTATAATCGAATTTAATTTAATTTAATTAACTGTATAACTCCATGGAGCTGTGAACTTTTTGAGGAGCCGCCAGTCGCTCGGCAACTCAAGAATTTCCCAACAGTTTATGGACCCATCTCTCTAAGATCCATGTTAATATTATCCTCCCACCTACGTCTTGGTCTTCCCATTGGTCTCTTTCCTTTTTTCTTTCCCACAAAAATCCTATTTGCATTCCCCTTGCCGGTGCATGCTGCCTGTCCTGCCAATCTTATTCTTAACTTGATCATACTAATTGTATTTGGTGAAAACTAGAAGCTACGAAGCTCGTCATTATGCAGTTTTCTCAAAACTCTTAATATTTCATCCCATTATTATTATTATTATTATTATTATTATTATTATTATTATTAAAGGGGGGACACGGCAGCCTAGTTGGCTGAGGCACTGTGTTACAAGCAGGAGAATCGCGGGTTCGGTTCCGGATCATGTCATTGGATTTTTCAATTGGCCTAATCCTTCCAGCCGCACTATAACCCTGGGGTTGACACAGCCTCCAACGGAAATGAGTACCATGAATCTTCCAGGGAGGTAAAGGGTGGCCGGCACGTAAGGCTGACAAACTCACCGCCATCTGTTAGCCGATTGTCTAGAAAATATGGAAGCCTCGACGTCTCACAACCCTCTGGGCCTCCGCGACCTGTTACAGAGATAGCTTTACTTTTACAGAGGCAGTTGTAGAGTTTGCAGGACCCTAAGCCAATGTTCAGTGCGGGGCTCTAGGGCACTGAAAAATGTAATTTGAAGAGAATTTGTGTTAGACACTTTATTATTTCTTATAATCGATGAAGACAGGGAGCGGAAAACACATTGTTTTCGTTGCAAATAAAATCCTTAGGGGCCCTCCACCTTCTTGCGCTGAACAAATTGTGTGCCCGCCTCACGCATCTCCATAAACCTCTGGGTCCTAAGCCACGACCCATTTTGCCTATGCCGTAATCCGGCTCTGAGCACATACCCTCGGCTTTACTTCTCATCGAATGCGAACCCGCTCATCTGAAGTCACTTCCGAACAAAAACGAACATGTGCAGACGAAAACGGAAATGAACACATTGTCTAGTAAATTCTTCTTACGCTGTGGGATGTACGGTTTTGTTGTTTTCTTTGTTTTTCAGTTTTATTTGTATTTTATTGCACAATATGACCGCTAATATACTCGTATTTCCACTGCCTATTTGTCTTGCTTCGAACAAACAAAATGTATGCTTTTTATTTTGAGGGGGGCTTTTTGTGATCGTTCGTGAACGTACCCCCCTCCCCTATAATAACATTTCTTCTATGGAGAACAGCGATTCACATTAAAAAAAGTGCGCTTAAAAACGCTTCTCATGGACGCAACTACGCATGCGTAAATGTGGGAAGTGCTTTAAATGGTAGCAGTTTGCATTGTTGCTTTCAAATTGCCTGGTTGGAATGAAATTTAGCTGCCTGTACTTGAAAGTCATAAAACAAAAAATAAATGATTTAATTCCGTGTATGTAAAGCCATAAAATAATTCATCGTAAATATGCAAACCCTATCGTATGATTAATGTCATGAAACACGAAATTAATATATGTATCAGGATGTTGACGATACGGGAATTAACATTTTGGACAATTAGAGCTTCGGAATTTGTGCTGAAAATAAGTATCGATAAGAGCCTCTGTAGCAGTGTACAGAGTGGTAAAGAAAAAGAGTAACCGAAAGGAACATTTGTTCGAAATTAAGACACCGATCTCCTGGTATATGACGCCTAGAAATTTTATAGATAGGTACAAATTTACTGGACGAATATTCTGCCTTCATGTTAGACGGTAAAGACAAGATTTCTACATGCGCCAGTCAGCTTTGCCAAGTCTGTCCGTCCATTAACAAGTAATAATTCGAAAACCCGGAAAGAATTTTAATAAAGTTTGGTATTTGTGAATTTTATTGTATAAAATCGACACATTTCAATATCGATTAAACTGCTTAACAGTAGAGATATTTTATACGGGAAGAGTCAGTAATCAGAGTCAGACATCTTCCTGCCTCTCCATACTCCAACCAGTTGTAACCGGCTACATTCAATACAGTGTAGGTAGGGTGAGGAACAGATGGCCGAATTCTTCTGTCACTGTCAGTGTGTATTCTTTCGTTGACTCTGTTATAACCAATTGCGCCGAAGTGTCAGTTCCTCAAGCCACTGAGTGGTCCCAGAAAAATAGTATTTAAATTTGCGAGTTCTAATTGGAAATTGACAAAACTCTTTTGATGTGTGATTATTTTCACTGCACATCAACTCATAGATTTCCTTGGATTGGAAATAGTGATATAGGAATGTTCTTACTGACAAAAGTTTATGGTTGACTATATTCTATAAGTGTAAAAATTAATTTTGAAATTAATTTTACTATTTAACATACATTATTTTATTTTCTCCTGAAATTAGAATGGTAAAGGAAATATTTTTTTGCCCATTACAGAATAAATGGGAAAATAAAGTTGGGAGAAATAATAGCAAAAATATTGTCGTTTGTTGAAAAAGAAGCGAGAGATGTTCCAATTCAAATTAATGCATTCTAAATTACAAAAGTTTTTCCCCCTCTGGAATCCCACCACTGGGCTAAGACATGCTGTGTTCGGAAGTGAAGTTAGAATTGGATTTCGAGAATGGAATTTTTTGTTTGCTGCACTGTCTAGTAGGACAAAATGCCTTCCGGTGCCAAAGGAATTTACGCTTTCATCCTAGAAAATGTTGTATTAGGAGATTTCTTGTCGCCCCTTCTATTTTCACAGCCCGTTCAGAATTTCTTTCGTGGACGTGTAGACGATAATGAGAGAAACTCCGTGATTTGATGGTAAATAATCATTCAGTTCACTTCACTTCTTTGTTTATATACCTGCTTACGCATGCCCCTAAATGCCAAGTATAAGGTAAACACAACGGAAAGACAAACAAAACAAGCACACAAAAAGAAACTCCGTGGTTTTAGTCCGAAAGCGAACTGTACCGAGCGAGCGACCGCCGCTTGGCGAAGTTGGTGCCAAATTTAGCGGATAGAGGTGTTGCGTGGTCAACGCAACGAATCTCCACGGTCGTTAATTTCGGTTTTCTAGACCAGAGCCGCTATTTCCTTGATATAGCTCTTCAACTATCCTCACGAGGCTTATTTGACCCCGTTCCAGACGCACTACTTCTCAGAAAATCTGGTAGCGCCGAAAATCGAACCCGGACCTCTGGATCTGTAACCAGGAACTCTGACCACTAGGCCACAGAGGCGGTCACAACCATACACAGCGGGAGACTATACAGACAACACGTATCATTAAGACACTAACCATTCAATTAATGTAATCACACCAAATATTATTCCATGAGAAGAAAAACTATGTACATATGAACCTAATGGTGAACGTGAGTAAACCGCTAATTATATATAATTACCAGACACAGTGGTGTGACGAATATTGTGACAAGTATCACGTTTACCTGTGATCATGAATAATTGCTGGTAATTAATATTTTTTTTTCATAAGTAGAGGCGGAATTTATTGTTGCTACACGTACATTTATCATATTTGCCACTGTTCTGGTAACTCTACATTATTACCGGTTATTTTTCATCTTTACCAATTATTTAGTTTTGCCGTGACTTATATGCACACATACAATTATCTTAAGGACAATTAATGTTTCAGTAATTAAGAAATACTGATTATAAAACATGATGATGATTTAAATCTGTTCTTCATTTATGAGCTAACTGAACAGCCCAAAGGCCAATTATAAAAAGGCACGAACAAAGATGGAAAGAAACATAAAAAAGAAAACAAAATTGAAAACAAGGCAGTTTGCGTTATTTAGACAAAAGAATAATTCATTCACCGCAACCGTTATGCAGCGAGAAAAAATATTAATCATGTTTAGTTCATTTATTAGAGTGCTTGCCAACAGCAATGGCACAATGTGGGCATAGAATAAAATATATAGAAAAGTGCAAAATAAAAATGTATAGAAGGGAAAACAACAAAGTAGCTACAGTTATACAAATGAAATATATCCTCCAGATAAGTCGTATTTGTTAGTGGCGTTGGTACGCATGGGGTAAAGACCTTGCATTGTTTTAACATTAGAAAGGGGAAGTCCTGTAACCGTCCCCTTTCTATCTTTGTATTTATTTGCCGGCTTCCTTAGACCACTTGACTCTTCTCAGGATTGTGTCACAGTAATAACTGAGGCAACGGGAAAACTGCACATTTAAAACCAGTCCACTGCTAGAAATCAAAGACACTATTTCTGCTCTCCACAAATTGTTCATTTCAGAAGCAAACACTATAACTTTATTAGCAAGTATGGAGTAATGTGCCCTTTTTATTATTATCAAAGATTAATCGAACCAAATAAAGACTGTTAAATTTAGATAAACTTTGAGAGTGCAGCCCAGTGACGTCTGCCTCTGATGAATTCAAAACGCCAAGTCCTTCTGCAAACTCTATCCTGCGGGAGCGTCGCTTCATCCCCTGTATAGGATTTGAACTGACGGCCTTTCTCCCAGACAAGAATAATTTCCTATTGGTTGATTTTAACAGGCCAAATCCGTCATACAATCAGCACTAGACAATCACATAAAGAACTTTGAGAATAAAGAGCTCCAAAGATACAGAACCCAGAACCCCACATGTGAAAGCGGTTATTTCTTAGTTTAGGGTCCAATTACACCCTTCCGAAGACACTTTTATCACAGCTACCCATCAGCAAAACAAAATTTACATCTTCGACAAACTACAGACTTGCCTCCGGTGGTGGCCTCGTCCCTTTCCGTTCACCCAAGCTGCAGGTAACAAAATAAAGCAGTTATTTCTGTCCAGATGCGAAAAGCAAATCATAACATGCTAATGAATCGGTCTCCCCAATAAATCAGTCACTCTATTGAAATGACTAAAGAGGAACATAGCGTCCCTTGAAGAGTTGTAAAAGGTTTGGACTGTCACAGTCCCTAATTGATTTTACCGGAATGCATCCATGGTACAGCGGCAATTTTATCCTCTTAAAACGTTACAAAGAAATAAACCATCATCACACCAATCGAATAAACCGTTCGAAGTCTAAACTTTGTAGAATCAAACCACAATTACGAAAAGATTCACACTAATGATGATGATCATCATCATAATGATAAGTGCTTCTTAAAATGACTCCAGAAACTCAACTGCTCAAGAATTTACAAAAATTTTGTGGAAACCATAAGTTCATTACCATGTTCACCGGTTTACTGTCCCTATCCTGAGCAAGATGAACCCAGTCCATACCACCTCATCCTATTTCTCTAAGATTCATTTTAATACTTACCTCCCATCTACTTTTAGGGCTTCGATCCCGGGTCTGGTCAAGTGGGATTTCTGGTGGATAAAGTGGCCCTGGGGAAGGTTTTCTCCGAGAACTTCGGTTTCCCCTGCCAATCTTCATTCCACCAATTGCTCCACAATCACCCTCACCTATCATCTGGGGCTGGTGCAATAGGCCAGAAGTGGCCGCAGTACAAGGGACTTAGTCCCACCCCAGTAGCAATAGAAAAAATACTTTTAGGGCTTCCTAGTAGCCTCTATTCTTCTGGATTTCTCACCAGATTCTTATATGCATTCCTCTTCTCCCCATGCTTGCTACATGCACTGCCAACCTCATCCTCCTTTACAGTTTACTTCATCATTCTAATTATATTTGGCGAAGAGCTATTAATCTCCTTACGCATTTTATTCAGTGATGATGATGATGATATGAGGGAGAGTTAGTAAATAGGTAACAAGTGGAAGTAAGACAGCTGTAATGAATGTAATACGTTTTCTATTTGTACGACTGGGTAGCAGCACAGTACAGCTTCATGACAGTCTAGGTAGCACATGCTTGTGCGCAGGTTCAAAAGCTGGTTTCAATAATCAAAATGGCGACCGTGCTTGAGAAATGTGTTACCGAAGAGCATCGTTCTGTTATGCGGTTTTTGTCAGCAAAAGAAGTCAATGCGAGGAATATTCATAAAGAAATATTTCCTCTTTACGTTGGAAAGTGTTTGTCGCGTAATGCCGTTCACCAATGGGTCGAGAAATTCTCTCAAGGACGTTCGCAAGTCGCATGTGACGCCCGACCAGGTCACACTCTTTGGTTTGCGGCAGAAGCAACCGTGCTGAGAAAACAGTCAAAATACTTCTATCCTGCAGGTTTCGACACACTGGTAAAGCGATGGGACAAGTGTATCAGTGTTGGTGGAGGACATGTGGAGGAATAAATGATTTGTAAGGCTGTCAACCTCACAGCCATCTGTGAGCCAACAGTCTAGAGAAAACATGGGAGCCTCGATATCTCAAAACCCTATGGGCCTTTACGCCCAGGGAAAGGTTAGTTTTTAGCCTCTGTTTCGCCAGGCAAACTTCAGGATATTGACTGAAAGAGACGACGACCGCTTCCTTCCAAACCCTTTCCAGTTCATTCACCAATCATCATACCAATCGACGCTATATAGCCTACATACTGACAGTATCGCACCAGACATAACCTTAAAAATAAAGTAGCAAGCAAAATTCTGTATTCTGTCTGCTTCTCCTCGTATTTCTTGCTCGACTTAGTCTTCGACCCCGAAACGTCCATAAACACATACTAGACTATAACCTGTCATTAAACTATTCTCAATTTCATTCATCCGTGAACTGCTCTGTAATAAACCTACGTAAAAGAAAAGTAGTCCCTGTGCCATGAAGACGTATAAGGGAATGGATGTATAGATTCACGTATTATTGACTTCTGCACTAGTTAGAGGTGAGTAGTTAGCTTCACGCCCCGGCCGCTTTATGCCCAGGTAAATATCCCCCGGCACCCACTTAATAGGAGGTCTGGACGAAGTGGCAAGTAAGTAAAGTAAAAAAGTAAAGCCATGCCTGTAACAGGCCGTGGAGGCCGATAGGGATGTGAGACGTTGAGGTTCCCACATTATCTAGACAATCGGCTCATAGATGGCGGTGAGGTTGTCAGCCCTACGCGCCAATCGCCCTTTACCCCCCAAGAATATTCCTGGTACTCATTTCTGTTAGAGGCTGAGTCGATCCCAGGGCCATAATGAGGCTGGAAGGATTAGGTAAATTGAAGAAAATCCGATGATCTAATCGGGATTCGATCCCGCGACCTTCCGGCTTGTAGCATACTGCCTCAACCAACTACGCTACCGCGTGCCCCCCTGGACGAAGTTGTAAGAAGAAAAATTTTGACCCTACCGGGACTTGAACTTCAACCCCTCTGTCGTCCAACTTGTAGCCAGTCACTATACTGACTGCATTATCGTAGCTTACACTCTGTAACACATAAAGGTAAATTTGTCCCTGTGCTTGACTAATTAAGCACTACTCCATTAAGGCATATGGAATGGTTGTATAGATCCACGTTTTCTTGACCTTAGCACTATTTGGAGGTGAGTGGTCAGCTTCACGCTCCGCTATGTAACACACGTATAAGCCAAGTACATATACCTGAAGGGGAAAGGTTAAGCTGTAGCGTAGTTGGTTGAGGCACTGTGCTACAAGCCGGAAGGTTTTGGGTTCGATTCCAGATGAGATCATTGGATTTTTCAATTGACGTAAACCTTCCAGCCGCAATATGACCCTGAGGTCGACTCAGATTCTAACACAAATAAGTATCAGGTATCTTCCTGGGGTGTTTAGAGTGGCCGGCGCGTACTGCTGACATCCTCACCGCCACCTATGCACCGATTTTCTAGAGAACATTTGGGAGCCTCGACGTCTCACAACCCTATGGTCTTCCACGGCCTGCTACAGGAATATACTTTACCTTGCATACAGCTGAAGAGTGAATCTATTTTAAATTTATACGAATCATAAATATTTCTCAGATGAAAGTGGTAGGATCTAATGTAAGTATGAAAA
Source organism: Cryptotermes secundus (assembly GCF_002891405.2). Classification (NCBI taxonomy): domain Eukaryota; kingdom Metazoa; phylum Arthropoda; class Insecta; order Blattodea; family Kalotermitidae; genus Cryptotermes; species Cryptotermes secundus. The sequence continues at coordinate 76,854 of NW_019729903.1, read as the reverse complement.
TAGGTTTGCTCTGTACACGATGTGAAATATACAGTTGCTTTGAAATGATTGTGAGAATAATGCCAGGATACACTCGTATGTTATACCAGTCTGTCTCTCCGTTCGTACTCTTATTAAAGGGCTTTGTTTGTCGTTTATCTCTGCTGCCTCATTCGTTCTGTTAAGCCCGAAATATGGAAGTAAAGTCGGTCGCATCAGAAGCTTGCTTAAATTTTCTTGGCAACATAACAATAATTCATGGGAACAACGGGTTTAAATATGCATTGGTATTATGTTGAATTATATAAGCTTGTTTTGAATGTCATTTCTGATCATGGTTGGCGGTGTTCAAGGAAGGGGAAAGCGTTCGTGAGCTTACAAGTATCTTCATCTCTCTCCTTTAGCAAACTTACAGCATTCTGCCGTATTACGGAACGAATATGCTCTTGAAAGAATTATAAAGGTAAAAGGTAAACGTGTCCCTGTGTTTAATTAATTAAGCACTGCTCCATGAAGACATATAGGAAGTGGACTGTAGCCTTGACACGGACCGCACAGAAAATACCGGTTCCAACAATTACTCCATTATTGCATGTTACACAGCCGTCACTTATTAGTGGCTGTTTCTATGATTCCATATTTCTTTGCTTCGAGCGAATATGCCACAATACAGTAGAGAGGAAGGAAGGAAGGAAATCTTTTTTGCAGTCGTCCTCATCAGCTGCCCAAATATAGTTATTGACTGTCTAAAACGTCTCTGAGTGTACGTAATCCCTTGAGAAGTCCAATTTAAGGAACAACTTCTTCATATTCAACAAAGTCTTCCGTTTGACGAATTTCATTCCTAATATATGTTCAAAATAAAATTTAGTAGCTGTTTAATAATGTAACGAACTACATTACTGATGGTAACGCAACCTTAAAAATAATTTCCAAAACTAGAGCTTTCCACCTCTATTGTATGTTGGAAACCAGGGTCCTCATTTGTCAAACTCGATATAAAATCACGACAAAATTTCTGTCAAAATGAAGGATCACTCAACGCAATTCAACGCAAGCTATGAGAGAAAGCTTTCATCCGAGAAAGTGAGTAACAAACACAGGTGTCCATGCGCAGATGCAAGTCGCTATATTAATGTGAGATTATTCCACATTCCTTTCAGCACGTTCTATTCGATATTTTATGTAAATTCTCTGTTTTTCGTGCTCTGCTCTCGTCTGTACACACATGCGCATTACACTTAAAGCCGTTCCAGAATTTCACAGGTATGTAGGATTTGAAGTTCTCACAGCGGTGATTATGAAGAGTTCTCTTTCTTCTGCGATATAACGCCATGTATTCCGTTGAATGTCAACTAGTACTTCGGAGGAACATTTCACCTTCATTTCACAGTCGAAGAATGATCCAAATAAGAAACCAGCATGAAGCACGTAACAGGTAGAAACTTCGATTAACTTTAAAAGGACTGCACGGCGTTATATCCTGGAAGATAGATCTCTCCACTTGTATGTGTTTAGTCTGACATGCTCATATTAGAATTGGTAGAAATACTTGTTTTCGTGTTGTGAACACGGGCCTTCTTCCGAAAGATCAGTGACAATTACATTACACAACAGGTCAATGATTTTCGAACCTGGAAAAAAAAATATTCTCGACATATCCTCCACCAATATTTATACACTTGTCCCATCGCTTTACCAGTTCGTCGAAACCCGCAGCATGGAAGCATTTTTACTGCCGTCTCAGCCACTTCCGCATCTTGTCGACCATCTGAGACTCTCAAACGTCCTTGAGAGAATTTCTCTGCATAGCTGTAAAACGCTTCACTCGACAAACACTTCCCACACTAAACAGGAAATATTTCTATATGGATATCCTTCGCATTGAGTTCTTTTGCCCACAAAAACCCGCATAACAGAACGATGCTATTCAGTATCACACTCCTCAAGCACGGTCGCCATTTTGAGTTTGAAACCAGCTGTGAACACGCGCATGCGCATCCGCTACCTAGGCTGTCATGAGGCTGGACTGTGCTGCTACCTAGTGATACACATAGATACCATATTGCATAGCGGCCTCCGTAGTCTAGGGGTAACGTTCCGACCTCATGACTCAAGGTACGCGGGTTCAAACCTGGCGGAGGTCGTGGAATTTTTAAGGGCGGAAAAATTCATGGAACAAGTCCTCCGGGAGGGACTTTGAGCCGTGGGTCCCGTGTCGTAGATTTACAGCACGTAAAAGAACCTCATAACTCTAGGAGACCTCTGAGCTAAATTTGGCAAAAAGTTTCCCGCCCAAAGTAGTTTCCAATGCCTCCGGTAGATGGGGAAGTATTAGGTACCACTGCCAGAGGAGGGGGGACCTCTCTGACAGAAAGGGACTAACTATTAGATACCACTGCCAGTAGAAGTTTGGAACCTCGCTGGCAGAAAGGGGCTAATAGCGAGCATCAGTACCGGTAGGGTATGGAGACAGTAGAAATTAAAGAGGGGGCGCACAATGGACCAATAACTGGTCTAAGTGCATGGGTAAACCCACCCCCTCAATACTGAATACTGAATACCCTGTTGCGTCCATTATAGATGTCTTTCTTCCATTTGCGACCAATTCACTGACTGCCTCTCGTATAAAGCTCAAATTAGCAATGAAGCTGTGTCGGCAGACTAACACGTCCTATTGGACTTTTTCTGCTCATTGTCTAGGTTAAACAAGCACGTGGTTTCGAGAGGTGACCCTGCTTCTGTTCTCGGGTAAAAATATGAAACTTGCTCAGTTGGATGGTATAGATAGAGCTAGTATCTCATCTCTCTCTGTGTGCGGGGCTAGAGGTTATGTCCAACTAATGACCCCAGCAGAGCGTTTATATTTACCTTAAGATGGAAGCAGAGGCAGTTCAAAAAACGTTGTTTCTTTAAGCAAACAGAGACTGAAAAACATCCAGTATGGTATGCATTTCATAAATGTCGAAAAATCAAATTGTTCTGAAATGAATATTAGAGGAAACATTCTGCTAATACTGCCCGCCCCTTTAATTTCTTTACGAGTGCAATTTTGATCTGTTCATGACAGTCTGCACTAAATAAATAGGCAATTAATGAAGGACTACGAACAGTTACTGGGTTCTAGCAGCATACTGCTCTTGCGCACTGGTGTCACTTGGAAACTGCACCTCATATGCATGCGAGCCTTCATTCATTTCCGATTTCTGTCGGATGAAAATGCACGTACAAAGTTCATTAATAATCGCATGTTCTCTTCTGTTTCAGATTTCAGCAGTGACGAGCTTTTGTCGAGTAAGTATGACATCTCCTGCTATATGCATGCCACATGTACACAGCTCAATTCGAACTCGCCCAAATAATGGCTACCCTCTCACCGTAATGGCGGATGAAATGTCTCATACTCCCCTGGTAGCACACTGTTACTACTAAATATCAAACTTTAATGGATGTATTTAAAGTGGATCGGTTTATTCTGTTTGAACACGAATGAGGAATCGTGAACACTTTTGAACCTTAGAAGGATTTCTGGTTAGACCAGAGAATTTTAAAATATGGTACAACCTCGATAATCCGAACTAATTAAAATAATGATGTGTTCGGACTATCGAATCTTTTGTATTACTGGATTTTTTAGAAAAAATATATAGGTACCTTCCATGTTAGGTGGGTCCCTTGTCAGCACACCATGGCGCGTTCTCAGGTTGCGGTTGGAGAAGACGGCCTCCAGATATGAAGAGTAGCGGCGAATATATTGAATAAGCAGTCGCGGACAGCCTACAAGAGGTGATCTTCCAGAGTTGGGATTGGGCTAACAGTTCCTCATCATAAAAAGAATAAACATGTTACGAAATATCACAAAGAAAGTTCAGGATAGGGACCAGCGGATGGCTCTTGTGAACACGTTAATGAATCTTCGGGTTCTATAAAATGCTGGGAAGCTCTTGAGTAGCTACACAATTGGCGGCTTCTCAAGAAGGGCTCGGCTCCATGAAGTTAGTTAGCTTATAGGTGCCTTTTATATACAAAAAAAGAGCGGAACGAGCGGAAGTCCGACTGAACGTCGAGCTTGGGGCAAGCGGTAACCTGGTTCCATCATTCATCACGCAGAGAACCAGATCCATTAATATATACTACCATGTTTCACGAGAACTAATTTTTACCACACGTAAGTAAAATACTTAGATCAAATTTATGACTTTCGGAGCTGCACATTTCTTCTGGTGGTATGCAAGTCTTTTCGGATTACCGAGGTCCCGTTATATATATACACGTACATGCGGTCTTGTGGATTGTTATGCCTTGAATTTAAAAAATATCGCGATATGATTTACATCATTCTCGCCTCCATCTTCAGTGTCAAAGTGTAAACCGAACAAGAAACCATAAGAAGCAGTTGGCAAGATCAATTAACTAAATTTACTTTTCGACCATGAGGATGGAGGCGATGTATTCCTCCGAATCGTTGCTCTATGTGCGAACTACATGGCGTTATAACCCCAGAATCGTGGTTTACGTAAGGACATATTCAGTTCTTTCTTTGTACGCCGTGAGCCGTTGGACACATTGCGTTGAAATTTGATGAGGGAAGCTGCCATCAAGCCTTGTCGGACAGCACAGATTGTCATAAATATCAGTTGAAAATTAGGTCTTGTTTACGTAAAGCCATAATTTGAACTTTTTATATACATGATAGACATAATTTCCAATTTTATTACTAAAATTTTATATCGAAACTTCTGTAAAAAATTCGCGGGTAATTCTGATGTTCAGCCATATTGGCCGATAAAAAAAGCTAGTTTCTGCAGAGTAAGGAACTGGTATTTACATATATTCTGTAATTTTTTTCCACAGATTATTCTGAAATTCGATATGTCAGACTTTCGCCTGTTTTCATTTCATTGTTCCTGTTTTCAAGTGATATTTTGTGTGCTTCATTATGAAGTACACCATTTCCAATTACCCATATATTATAAATTTTTACAGTAAATATATTTTATTCTGATTATGATATTTCTCAGGAAAAACTCTACAGTATAAAATTATGTATTCTGCGTAGTAATTGCAATGTTGTTATTTTAATTCTCATTTGATGTTTGTAGAATATTGTGGCATATTTGCTCAAAGCAAGAATTGTCGAACCAGAGAAACAGCCGCTGTTAGCCAAAGATTCTGAAATAATATTCGTTTCTCGTCAACGGCCGCGAAACAATGACAAGAAGTCCGTTGCTAGGCAGGCCTCTTCTATGGAACGGCTCTATGAACATAATCCCGCTGCAACGCATACGAGAATGAACGGTGTTGTTTGGGGAGGCAAAGCCGAGTAGTCATAAGGAAGACAATTGCCACTCTCTGTGGGAGTTTGTGAAGAAAAGGGAAAGCTGGAAGGGATCCGCCAGTCAGAAAGGACTTGAACGCGAAAACTCAAGAACCTACACTGTTAGAAGCCGTTACCAGGGAACTGCTGATGAAGACACAGCAGGCTGGAAAATATATAGCTTGTGCTGTAGTGTTTTCTAAGTTCGGACATCAGCCATGGCGCTGTAATTGTTTGTAATTCCGAGTCGTGTGTGTGTGTGTGTGTATGTAAGTGGTCAGTAAATCCAATCATCAATTCAAAAACACCGGCGACAGACATGCACCCGTGATAATATTAAAATTGTGACAGAATTCTTGGTGATAGATGAAGGAACTCGCCTGTAGTTGTGGCTCCTCAAGTGATGATATTGTCATCAATCCCGGACGAGTTTTGAGGCAGACACGTGAAGGGTCCAAAGATTGTTTTACATTCGGCCGCTGGAGGTGGGTTGAATTATTTGTGGTTTTGAATGCACCCATGTGTGTATCGAAAATTAATTTAGACCTTCGTAGGATTTGAGTGTCTCGCCGCGATGATTATAAATCGTACTACCTTTTGGATATAACGCCTATAATCCCTGAAGATGGAGGCTATATGTTCCTCCGAGACTTCGGTTGACTTTCAACGCGCTACACGGCTCTATAGCCCAGAAGATAATACTTTCAAGTTAATCCTTGTGTTACTAAAGTTACAAACTGAAAACAGGGTTCCAAATAACTTAATCGTTGGTGTGGATTATTGAATTTCTGGATTTTTCTATCGTCCCGTACCATGAGGGAGCACGCGGTAACGTAGTTAATTGAGGCACTATGCTACAAGCCTGAAGGTCGCGGGTTCGATTAGGTCAGTGGATTTTTCAATTTACTTAATCCTTCCAGCCGCACTATGGCCCTGGGGCCTACTCAGCCTCTAACAGAAATGAGTACCAGGAATTTTAAGGTGTAAAGGGCAACCGGTGCCTAAGGCTGACAACCTCACCGCCATCTGTGAGCCGATTTTCTAGAAGATATGGGAGCCTTGACGTCTCACAAACCTATAGGACCTCCACGGTCTGTTACAAGGATCGCTTTACATTTTTATCCGTATTCTAAAGGAACAAAACATTTCTGAAAATGGATCTGCTCTTTTAGAATAAGGGACGGTGGAAAGAAATAGCCCAAAAACTTTTCGAACATCCAGCCCGTTTCTCATGTGTTTGTCACTTTACTTCGAGATATCGTTTAACATTCAGACTCTTATACGTTTAGAAAACTTGTTCGGTTCTATGCTCTTCTTAATTTCCTTACTAATGTTTCATCCACTTAACGACCTATCGATACGAAGTGTGTATCAACACGCATGCATACTGTCTTTCGGAGTTCTCCAAGCATTCACATTTCCTTGCTGCGTCACAGGAAGCAATTTCGTGGCTTCGCTTGCGCCCCCCCCTCCCCTTCTCACAGGGTGGGCAATGCGGAGGGTGTGCTAGCCGACATGAAATATGAGAACTTGGTGCGCGATCACGTTTGAAGAGTTTGTTCCGTGACCTCAAGCGACCCCAGGCCGAAAGGCAGACGAAACAGACTTGGTAGTACCAGCACACCTAACAAGACATGCTCTCCTTCTGTGGAACTCGAAGGCTCATTTTCATGCTCACAAAAGCCAGAGACCAACTGGCGAGGCTGTAACGCTCCAGATTCGAATTCTGGAAGTACTGAGTTCGAATTACAGCCGGGCAAGACTTTTCTGAAGGATGTTTTCGTGATTTTTCTCAGTCACTGCAGTTACGTAAGTAAAGTAAGTGAAGGTATCCCTGTAACAGGCCGTGGAGACCCATAGGGTTGTGAGATGTTGAGGTTTCTACATTTTCTAGACAATCGGCTCAAATATGGCGGCAAAGTTTTCAGCCTTACGCGCTGGCCACCCTTTACTCCCAAGAATATTCCTGGTACTCATTTCTGTTAGAGGCTGAGTCGACCCCAGGGCCAGAGTGCGGCAGGAAGATTTAGGTTAATTGAAAACAAATCCAATGACCCCATCGGGACTTTAACTCGCGACCTTCTGGTTTGTAGCATAGTGCCTCAACCAACTACGCTACTGCAGATACGTACCGGGATAATACCTCTGTTTAGGTAATGACTTCTTTTCGGATTTATTATTTTTCTATTATCCTAACATTTGACACAAATAAGAGTCCGTCATTGAACCTCATCTTAACCCAGATTAATCCAGCCCACGTCTTTATATCCTATCCCTTGTAATATTGTTTTTCGTTCTACGTGTGCGGTACAAGTTGGCTCAAGCGATTCCCCCACACGTTTTCGTGGCGTCTTAATGAAACCGAAGGAAATTTATATAGGTCTGTGAAAACCAGATTTCAGTTATCTTTAAAGTCTCTTACAAAAAATTACACTTTTAAATTTGAGTTTGTGTGTGCAACGCAGAGGTCACGCCGAATTAAATCCACCCCAGTAACCTATACAAAGATCCGTATGTTATAATTCATTGGTATCGTGACATGCAGACCCATCGCCCAGTAACAGCTGTGTAAACAGGTGACAGTAAAAAAGCTGTTGCTAGGGAACAGCTGTATGGACACGTTTCCATTGCAACGAGAGTACACGCAATAATGGAAGAGACGTTTTCTGTACGGTAAGTGCCGGGGTTAAAGCTAAGGCATAAGCTGCTGCACAAGCCTGCATTGACAGGAAACCTCTATGTACCTTGCATAAATGTCACTTAGTATAGTGCAGTGACACACAAAGCCCACAGTGACCCAGACGCCGTGACAGCGCGGATAAACTCCTGCTGAATCTGAGTGAAAGAAACGTAGCGCCTACATACGAAGACCGACCCCTCCCTCATCGAAGAGGAGGCCTCATTTCGAAACACGTACATGTCTAGTAGGGAATAAAAATCTTAGCCATTGGTCTCGCGGAGATTGAAGCCAGGAATAACTGTGCTGATGAAGGCCAGCAGCAGTTTAACCGATCGACTGATCATTCGAGTTGAGTGAGTTGGAAGGTGTAGTTGTGAGAAGTGAGAAGCTGGTAGCTAAAGCCGGGGAGAGTTCGGGAAACCAGAGAAAAGGCAACATCCACCGTTGGAAGCCACTACAGAGCAACGACTAGTGAAGACTGAGAAGACTATGTGTGATGTAGTTACAGCGCTCTTGGAGTGTGTAACTCAGTGAGACTGTCGTAGTTATTTGTAGTTACGTTCTCTAAGTGTTCACTAAGCCCGATTACCAATCCAAACCCAGTCTATAGTCACTCAGTCGAGTGACAATATTCATACAGCAACGTGGTATATGAAAGAAGTGTACAGAGGGGCAGAAATGACTCCTTCCCAGGACATGTTGATTTTATTAATTCTTGAAATGAATTCATTAATACCACGTTGATGGAAATAAGTCCAGGAATTAATCCTGCGCCCACTGCTTAGAAAAAGGTATTTAGGAGCTACATTGCCCTCTAATGAAGAGCAGGCCAGGTAAGTAGTAGGTAGAATTACTGAACTTTGAACTAGCTGTTTCCCATTTAAGATCACATAAGCTTCAGCAACCAAGGGCATCGTTAAAAGTCGCCCGACAGCGATAACAATGCTTTCAGGTTGCACAGACTTCGTAATTGACATGCCTTCTCCTCGTTACAGGATAGTACAGCAGCTCTGTGCAAACTGTAACAAAAATTCGATATGCATCGTACGGTAAAACAATCACGTAAAACCAATATTTCACCAATACATAACAGCAATATCAGCAAGGTTATTTATTGCATTTACGTGCTTCGGTCTCATATCAGTGTCATTTTGCCTTTAAAATTGGCTTATTATCTGTCTACATGCTATTTCAAAGGGAGTGTCACAGTTCCATTGAAAATATGAAATGATATTTTTTTACATGTTCGTAAGTAGGGACAATCGCTGGTCTAAATGTAGGCAAGAAAATAAAATTTAAAAATGTAGCACTACATAAATACTTCATAGACTTGTCATTCGTAACCTCAACACTAAATGGGAGTGACTGTCTTCACGCCACTAGAGCTTAACACACCGGATAGTTTGGATGGACCCCAGAGTCGGTTTCAACCAGAGAATCGAACCCAAATTTTCTTCAGTGCATGCTATAGCATGACTAGGATCTACACTGGCTCGCAGAGAATCCATGGCTTACTGAATGAAACGTGTCCCGCGGTCTATTGGTGAATTTGTAATTTAAGTACAGTTTTGTTTTGGTGGGACAACATTTGAAGACGCTTGGAGGTGACAACTCAAGATATGAAATTTATGTTTAGTGCTGAATGTATCAGTTTATTGGGACTATTGGGATTAGCAATGTTTTTCTTCCTGTTGCAGTTGTCTGCTGTGGTGGATGGTGTCTATTCTGACCACTCACACACAGCGGGTACCTTCAGCATGCTGTCCTCTAGCAGAGTTTATGTGGGCGGTAGCCAGAACACGCATGCGCTGCCCGGTTCCAGAATACATAACAATTTCGTCGGTTGTCTCCGAAAGGTATTGTAGAGCCTTCATTCTTTAACTTTACTGTTATTACTTAACGATCTTCATACAGTCATAGAGTCATAAACTTGCGCCCCGAATTTTTGGACTTAGGACTGGAAACCCAAATGGCAACAGGCCATGGAGGCCCATAGGATTTTGAGACGTCGAGGCTCCCACATTTTCTAGACAGTCGGCTCACAGATGGCGGTGAGGTTGTCAGTTTTACGCGCCGGCTTTCCTTCACCCCTCCAAGAAGATTTCTGATACTCATTTCTGTTAGAGGCTCAGTCAACCCCAGTTTCATAGTGCGGCTGGAAGAATTAGGTCAATTCAAAAATCCAATGACATCATCGAGAATTGAACCTGCGACCTCCCGGCTTGTAGCATAGTGCCTCAAGCAACTACGTAGCCGCGTGCCCCATATATATAAGTTAATTTATTTTTATTATATTTAATAATTTAAATATTCTATATCGTGTTATTTGATGTCCCTTAAGAGATTTAATGAAAATTTAACTTTAGTATTAAAGAACAATAGGCGTTCAGTTATTGAGAAGGTGATCCGAACCTTGAGATCCAGGAACGTACGTGTAATCCTGTAAGTTCCATGCTATAATGAATTCGACTTAATGATCCGCTTTCGGGAAATTGGCAAGCCGTAAGTTCGACGTAGCACTGTGTACACGAACACGTAATGTAACTGTGAGATGAAAGCTCTGGAATTACGCAATTTCTGGTTACCATAGCAACGAATTGCCACGTATTAACAAGTTGCATGAACGTATGTTCTCTGAGTGGTGCTAATAACTTGATGTGCATATATGAAGTGCAATTATTATTTATCACCGAATACGACTTAGTTTATGAGAATTGTGATGGATCCTTTCCTTTTCAAATCATATACGTAGATGCTTACATAGTCCAGTTCGCAAAAAAAAAATTGTTCTGTCAAAACTGTTGAGAATTTCACCAGTTATATGGCCCACATTATTACTTCCTTACCATAAAATTTCTTTATTAATGCACTGTTAATCGATCACAGTGGCCGAGCGGTCTAAGGCGTGAACTGTCGTCGCCCGCTCAAACACTGCGTTCGAATCCCACTCGATGCGTAAATGTCTGCTGTTTTGTGTTGTCCGATGCCTTGTGACGGGCCAATCCCCCGTCCAAGGAGACCTACCAACTGTCTGTAAGATTAAGAAACTGAAGTGAAACGAAGCGTTTCACAGAATTCCTATGCTCCAGAGAAAGTAACAGGAAATATGAATGAATGAATGAATGAATGAATGAATGAATGAATGCAGTTTGAAGGAGCAATTAAAGATTTACTCTTTCCTGATGATTCCTTAATTAATGATGCAATGCCCATAAGGTGTTCTGGAATAGCAAGGATGCTACAGCTTAAATATTCATGAATCGCACCCCCGGGGGTGTAAACTGGCCAGGGCTTGATGCTGACCATGCACTTCTACTTATTGCCGAGGTCAAGAATGATTGAGCTATACCTCCACTCCTCCAGTACATCCTCATGTTGTGATGCTTATTTAATTAAACACAGGGACAATTTCATTTTGTTTTACTTTACGTTTAGTAATATGTAAGGATGGAATAAAGCCTTCCTTGAGAAGCTAATAGTAACTTTGTTAGTCAGGAAATTCTTTTTTTGTTTTGGCACGATGCAGAAAATTTGGTCTCTCCGGTGATGACTATTATTCTGATAGTTCTCTGGTTCTAGAATATTATCTTTAAGCATCTTGTTACACTCACACAATATATATGAGACAAACTCCGTCTTAAGTACAATAATTTAATTGTAGTTCTTTCTTCTTCCCTTCCTCCACACTACATGCTTCGGCCCTAAATGACCATCATCAGGTGTGTATTCTTACGTAGCTGCTACACTGCCCGTAGTTTAAAATTTAAAATCACCAGTCTTTCCAATTGTGTGTATGTATAAAATCTTTGTTAACCTATACGAGTCAATTTGATTTCTAAAATTGGCACTTTTTTAAAACTTCATTTCAAATTAAAATGTCTATAAATTTTCTATTCTTTTTTTCTCAAATTTTTAAAATTAATTTTTTTTCGGGGTACACGTCCTATGTCTATAGTACTGCAGCGGCCACTTCTTGTTTTATCGCTGTTCAGGTATTATTCTGTGTAGGCTCTCTGTGTGTGTGTCGCTGCTTATCTTTAATACGTGTGCACTGGCTTTGCCAGCCACGGCGGACACCACGCTAAACTTTTGACTTGTTCGCTTCGGTCGGACTCCTCGCCAGTTTAATCACTAGCTTCACGCATTTGTGTGTTACTACTGAACTTCAGTGCGGCAGCATCGAGTAGCACACTCAGCACCTCCCTGGAGGCTAGCTCTCACTACCTGCCGAATCCTACCGCGTTGGTGCATAGTGCACTCACATCCTTTTGTTCATTTAACAAGTAACTATAATTAATATTCCTAATGTAACCTTGTGTAAGCATTTGATTCAATACATCGTTCTATTAACCTGGAAACCGACTTCCGAAGACTTGAATTTCAATTCTTAAGTGCTCCAACGATCCCAGTCCACAAGACTTCCCCTCGGTCTACAAGTACATCCCATCACTATCCTTCGGGATACAACAGCATTTCTCAGTTTTCTGTGTGTTCACCAGCAGTTTTCTGGCAACAGTTTATAACAGTGGAGATCCCTCTCAGGTCCTCTCTTCACAGATGCACGTACAGAAATGTGTAACAACTTGCTTTGCTTCTTGTTTGTAACATCTCAGCACTGACCACGCAGAAGCACCCCGTTTCCAACAGTAACTCAATAGTTGCGTGCGTATTCGTTGCTAATGGAACATGTTTACCGAGCCGGTGCCTAGAAACGGACGTTGTTTACAGAGTTACCACTTAGCAACGGGTCTATAAGCCACAATATAAATATTACATATGTTTCTGTATTTTACTGCCATCTTGTTTGTTATATTTGTTGATGTGTGTTCTTCTGATATCAATTGATGCTGAATGTGGGCTGTTTTATACGTTAAAACACCTTAAATGTTCTGTTATGAGAATATAATTGTATACCGTTGTAACTGATATTGCATTGCGCTTAACCATGCCTTCTCTCAGGAAGTTAGGCGCTGGCTTCTCAAATCGAATCGCCAAGTTCAACACCGAGTGAATTTATATGGTATTTGTTGTGGAAGATTTATTAGATCAGGTTTCTAATCGAATTTATTCGATTTCTCTCCTGATAAACACCATTCTAATCTTTCACTACCCTCTGAAGTGTGCAACATACCTGACCAGGCAGCACATTATCAGATTCTTGCGCTTCAGTTTTTGGGCCTCAGATCTGGCTGGTTACAGAGAAAGTGCGGTAGTTAATTTTGTACTACGTTTCGAACTATTTAGGTTAATTAGAATCTTGACATATAAATTAGTTTCAGCCCACGTTACAAGGATTTACAGTCTCTTTCTTTGATAACCTGTTACTTTCCCACATCCTTTTGTATCAGTCTATGGCACAGCAGCTTGTGGAGAACTTTACATAAGTTTCATGTTAGCTGTTAATGCACAAACGAGCTGACAGATGTTGCCAGTGAACGTGCTTCTGGAGCAAAGCAGTAAGAGAGGCCGATATGAGCGTCAGGTGTCAAGTTCTGAATTTCTATGCTATATTAAAAAGTGGACTTTGGAAGGAAAGAAGGGTCCAAGAAGTATTGTTTTTGTCTTTTATTTTAGCTTCCATAAACGTTGAAACGTCACCAGAAATCATCACTCTAAAACATAAGAAGAAAAAATAACAAAAGAAAACATTTTATGGAGAATTATTTAAATCGTAACAGAGCTCAAAAAATTTGTATTTATACGATTATATACGAAATAAAATGTTTTTGAATTAGTCGGGTCAGTTTATCATAAAAATAATAGCACAAATATTGCAACCTACATAATGTATTTTTATGATCTTAAATGTAAACTTACTTATCACTTAGTACACAGTTTAAAATAATGAAAATATTATATGAAAATAAGCTTTTATTTTCAGATAAAACATATTATTACATTATTATTATTATTATTATTATTATTATTATTATTATTTTCTTCAACTACAAATGAGATTTTACCCGGTGGCAGTGGTACTACAGTAAGGCACAACACATATCATACAAAATAACACACTACACACAATGAACACAATATAAATACAATTACAACTGCAACAAAAAATTTAACCGCAGTTGGGTTTTTACCTGGTAGCTATGGTACGACAATAAGACAAACCAGACAAACAACACATATCACACAAAATAAGATAACACGCTCAAACAAAACGCAGTACTCAAAACAACAGAAACAATGAAGGACACACTACACGCAATGAACACAATGCAAATACAATTAAAGCTACCAAAAAATTAAGAGCATCAAGGAAAAAAATTAAATTATACAGAACAAGCGCTGTTTAGACACAATAAAATTGTGACATCATGCGAAATTCCCCTATACAGCTTTGGAATCAACATTTCAGAATCAATTTAGAAAATCAGTTTTCTTCTATCTCTCCATTACCATGTTGATTGGCATTATTACAAAAACGACAGGATAATACTTCGGTGATTCCTATAGGACGAAACTTTAAATTTCTGCTATGGCTCGGTAGGTACAATGACGACTGATGAATCGGAGTTTGATCTTGGCAGGGGCAAAAGGTTTCTCTTTTCTCCACAGCGTCCAGATCGGTACGGGGTTTTACCTGTGCTTGCTATCCATTGAGTAACAGGAGCTCTTTACCAGAAAGCAAAGCAGCTGGGACGTGAAGCTCACCACACATTTATATCTAATGACAAGTTTAAGAATACGCGAAGCCATAAATTCACTCTCTCCATGCTTCGCATGTCGTGGTACTTAATTAAGCACAGGAGAAACTTTATCTTTACCTTACCTTGAAATTATTTGCAAATGCAGACATAGCTTCTATATTTTGTGTGCGAATATGCGGTTGTGGGAGTTTGAGAACAGGTTACTGAGTAGAATATTTAGATATAAGATGGATGAAGTTAGTTAAGGCTGGAGAAACTTGCACAATTAGGAGCTTCCTACTTGTTCTCTGGCTAACCAACTAACTCCACGGAGCTGAGTAATATTTTAGGGGTCGCCAGCCGCTCAGCTACCCAAGAATTTCCCTACACTTGATATAACTCGAAAGTTCATTACCTTGTTCACAACACCTCACCGCTGGTCCCTATCCTGAGCCAGATGAGTCCAGTCCATACACATACATCCTATTTCTCTAAGATCCATTTCAATATTATCCTCCCACCTACTACTGTCTTCCTAATTGTCTCTTTCCTACTGCCTCTCCCACAAAAATTCTATATACGTTCCTCTTCTCCCCAAGCAAGCTATATGTCCTGTCCATCTCATCTTTCTCAGCTTGAGAATTCTAATTATAATTGCTGATACTAATTTTACGCTTCATCAGACGTTGTAAAAGTGAAAAATGGGGGAAACAGGATTGGATAGAATATGTAGCGTTCATGAGAGAAA
Organism: Cryptotermes secundus; assembly: GCF_002891405.2. Classification (NCBI taxonomy): domain Eukaryota; kingdom Metazoa; phylum Arthropoda; class Insecta; order Blattodea; family Kalotermitidae; genus Cryptotermes; species Cryptotermes secundus. The sequence goes on along the minus strand of NW_019729903.1, from coordinate 61,492 downwards.
TATGAAACGTATACACACATTTCATAAGAAAGTCTGATGCGAAGAGTGTAGTTAGGAGTTCTAAGAATTGATAAGATTATCATCTATTAATTGTATCTAACTAAGAACATTACACAAGTATAAGGTTTGGCAATGACATCATTTTTATTTCTCTAGGTTGAGTTCACTGCAGACACACTGAAGCTGAATTTTATCGACCTGGGAAGAACTGAGAGTAAGCTTATCACTGTCGCTGGGCGCGTTGACTTCATGTGCCAGGAAGTGGAGGCTGCGGACCCTGTCACCTTCACCACTCGGGACTCAAACCTCGTAAGTATGGTTACAGTACTTCATCACAATTCCCATAAATCGATATTCACAATTCAGATTTTATAACAAATATATGAAAGTTTATTAAATTTGCCATATTTTCATTGGACTATTCTGTAATATGGGAAAATAGTCGTTACCTCGTAGTAATGACGGAAATTATTCAGTGGTGTATTTCATACAGACATAACATGTTATGCTACCAGTTATGCCGTGGTGACATGGGGGCGTGGAGGTATCCCCACTGTCACCTTCTGTACTGCAGTCACAGGGGTAAGGCTAAGGAAACGACTGAATTACTTCCTCATCGTTGCTTCATTGGCTAGGGGCACACTGTTCACGGGCCTTGTCAGGAGGGCGCAGGTGCGAAATGTGCTAAGGGGGGAAATCACAACAGAAACCCACATCCTCACCCTATGCTACCCTATATTAGTATAAACAGAATCAATATACAGTTATATACATTTTGGTACTATCACATTGAAAGAGCCGCCTGGTGTCGGGTTACACATTACGCCTGTCTACCTCTGCATCACTCAGTTGGATTTCTCTTACGCCCCGTACACTTGCTGTAACGTTCCTAACTCAGGTCCCATTGGAGGAGTTACAGTTTAATAATATTACAATTATTAAGCATGGCGATAAGAGTAGTTCCACTTACTTGGGTTGAATCTGCAGACGGATGGCGTTGCCGGATGTCGAGTCGGTACCCATTCGGACATGGTCTCCGGCCGCAATTGGCCAAAATTACTGTTAGAATAATTCCCTTACTAATTTGGTCGCTGGGTTATATACCCTTATTTATGCTAACTCATTATTTTCCCGGAGGGTGTAAGTCTGCCTCCAATGACGTCTTATCCCAAGGTGGGTGATCTCGTTGGCTGGGATCCTAAGGGGACACACCCCCTTCTACTGCCAGACCATTTCGCTAACGCTTTTACCTGCAAACGTTCCCCCATCTTGCTCAAGTGTAGCTTCTGCAAAGTTAGCATTTTGAGGTACCTTCAATGTCATTCTGTTGACTGGACATTCCCGCGTGGCAAGCCAATGTCCGTCTAAGTCCATACGCAGAAATTCCTTTAAGTTGTTTAACCTTCTTACATCCGCTTTCGTACATCTTACAAATATTTCCCCAAGACTAAATCTATTCCAACCAATATTTTTCCCTAAAATACAAAAAGTTAATACTCTGTTAACATATTACCGGGAGTTGGCCTTCACTCCACAACATAACGTATCATATCCTGTACTGGTCTAATCAATCTTGAGTTAGTGGTTGACAATGAAGCTAAGTCCTCTTTGAGAAGCTACCAGTCGCTCACCCACTCAAGAATTTCCCAAAATGTTATGGAACCTGAAGTTCACCATAGTGTTCACAAGAGCAAACATCTATCTTCGTTGTATGCATCCTGTTGTGTGTCATAATTAACGGAAACAGGCTTGCCCGTCGCTACAACAACATTTAATTAAGTTAACCAATTGTTGAGAGTTACCTTGGCTTATTTAATTAAATATTGTTGTGTCGATGGCCAAACATTTCTCCGTTAATTAGCCCACCACTGGTCCATATGCTGAACCAAATGAGTCCAGTACAAAACTCTCAATCCTGTTTCTCTAAGATAACTTTTAGTATCATCTCCCCATTTACGTCTGTCTTCGTAGTGGCCTGTTTCTTTCTGGCCTCCTCACAAAAAAATCAGTATACATTCCTATTTATCTAGATACGTGCTACATACCCTGCCCATCTCATCCTCCTTGACTTCATCGTTCTAATTATACTTGAAGAAGAGCACAAGTTGTGAAGCTCTTCATTACGCAGTTTTCTCCAACCTCCTGTCACTTCATCCCTCTTCAATACAAACATTCTCTTAAGCAACCCGATCTCAAAACACCGTGAGTCTGTTATCTTGCCTTAATTTCAGAAACCGAAGTTTCGCACCCAAGAACTGGAAACGTTTTAGCGAATTTGGTAGCAAAACAAATACTTCATCACAGGATATAGATTAGCATTTTTCTAAAACCTTGATAGGCCGCGCCATAGCTCAAGCTGTTAGTCACTGGCTTCCCACCGCAGCGGCCAGGGTTCGATCCCGGGTCTGGTCAAGTGGGATTTGTGGTGGACAAAGCGGCGCTGGGGCGGGTTTCCTCCGAGTACTTCGGTTTCCCCTGTCAATCTTCATTCCACCAAATTCTCCATCATCATAATCACCGGGGGCAGGCTACAGTAGGCCAAACAGTGGCCGCCGTGCCGAGTGGACCCAGTTGGACTCCACCCCCACTAAGCGAATTTAAAAGAGAAAAAGCCTTGCTACGATGTTTGCTTACTTTTACAAGAATGTTATATTACAATAAAATAGTGGTAAAACATTAATATAACCAGAAGGAAATCTCTAAGCTGAGTTTGGTTTAACGTTTAACTGTCCCCATGAGATTCATTCCAGGAGACAGATATAGGGCCTCCTGCCGTTATAAAACTAGGGGCCCCACTGAGATCAAAGTTTACTAGAACTGGAATGCGTATAGTCCCTCTGCACGTTCCAATTGCACCACTGAGGGAAAAATGAAAGTGTTAGTAGCTATTCGGAAAAGTTTAACTTAGAAGTGAGTGAGGTTAAATTAAATAACAGAGCAAGAGAGAGTTAGCATGTGTATAGGCAACGTTCCATTGAAAATCTCTAATTAAATATCAAATTATCATTAGAAGTATATCGACCCATTGTAGGATACTGTAATTCTGGGTGGAAAGTATTGCATTTTGAATTGGTGCCTAGTTGAATAGGATCAGTTCTTCAGCACTCCCAAAAGAATTTCAGTCAGACCTTGACCTACAGTTTTCCGACTTTGAAATTTCCACACTTACAATTTCATTAATTAAACATTCATGAGACTTGCACTCGGAATTTTGACGGGCCATAGCTCAAGCGGTTAGTCGTTGGCTTCCAACCGCGGCGGCCCGGGTTCGATCCCGAGTCTGGTCAAGTGGGATTTGTGGTGGACAAAGTGGCGCTGGAGTGGGTTTTTTCCGAGTACTTCGGTTTCCCTTGCCAATCTTGTTTCCACCAAATTCTCCATCATCATAATTACCCGGGGCAGGCTACAACAGGCCAATCAGTGGCCGCCGTGCCGAGTGGACCCAATTGGACTCCACCCCCCACTAAGCAAAATTTTTGCACTCGGAATTTTTAGAATTACGAATCAAGAACTTGATCACAAGACTTCAATGAATATTCTTGATGTATTCTCTACTTAAAAAAAAAAGACCTTCCAAAAATCTCCCATTACCGGAGCCCTCCTATCTGAATTAACCGATGAGCTCAAAACGTCAGATTTTAATTGGATGTTAATATAAATGTTTATAAATTTTTAAATAGTTTTATAGCATGAATTATAACTCTACGTAATGTATACATCATTAATTAACTTATTTATTTTAATAGTTTAAATGTTCAACGATATGTTGATATCTCTTTATTGTTTATATAATAAACATAATAGAATTATAGCATAATAGACGTCAAAACATTAGAAGATAGGTCTCTGGACCTTAGGCTGCAGAAACATAACCCTATACAGACCACATTAAAATGAACTAGACTCACGATTTTTCGAACTCAGAGTCATTTTCGGGAAGGCATGAAGTGGGAAAAATGAAGTAAAACTGCATGAGTTGTCATGCAACGAAGAGAAAGTGAAGCAACTGGTTGACAGAACCCGTGGTCCTTTCGGGAACGTTCTGTAGTACAGGAGGTATTCGAAACCGCCTCCACACGGGGAGGCCTGTTCACCGCGCTGTTGAATAGCAACTGTCACGGCGCGGACCAAATAAAATGCATTACTCTTCTACTGTTGCGCGAGTTCGCTTCAGCGGGAACGAATTTGCCGAGCCGTTGCTTAGAAACGGGTTACTAGATTAATTTGGTCCAAATCTCATAGTTTGTGCAACCACTATTTGGACTATCTTTTGATTTCCCTGGGATCATGTGGGCAAATTTTGGGATATTAACTCCCTTCCATATCCTTTCCAATTCATTATGTACTTATTACCCTGCCATTCATTGATACATAATCTGAGATACTGAGCGTGTGATTAGAAACCCTCAAATAAGAAAAATGCTAAGTAAATTTTGGTGAAGTCTTCATTACTCTCAATGTAGAATCAGACAACACCTTTTAGCAGGTTCACATAACTTCGTAATCGAGTACTGGTATATCGTACATGAGTTCCTTTGTTTTGTTATGGGGACCGGGATGGGGTGATCAAGGAAGATGCCCCTCCCCACCCCACAATTCATATGCTGCTTTTCACCACAGCTTTTATTCATTAAAATAAACAATCAAAAAAATAAATGTCATGATAAAATAACTGGAAATAAATGAAGCAAAACAAGTTAATAAAGTTATTGCGTTCCTGCAATCACTTCCCCTCTATGTGAGGTTGCTAGCCAGGCTGCGACACACAGGTCTCTACTTACATAGCGTAGCGATACTGTAGAGGACAATCATGGTAGCGTGTAGTGCTGGTAGAGATCGGTGGTCACTGCAGCTTGACGCCGGCCGCCATAGGATAGCGGTTCCCCCCTGGAGGATGGACCTTCGGCTAACTTAGACTGTCACTGTGTCTATACTGACGAAGAAGTGCTTCTACTTCCTGTGTACTGAGGTTATATGTCCATACATCCTCCTAACCATATTGTAACAGCTTTTACAATTGGACCTCTTGTTCTAAACTAGCAACTGATTGCATGGTGCTGAAGACTCGATACAGGATATGTGATTCATCCCCTTATGTCAAATGTTCTGATTTTCGCCCTCGGTTAAGTTATTCATCTTGCCGACATTCTTTGTCAGCTCTCCCGTGTAGGAAGTCTATGCGGTCTGGCTTCCTAATGTTACTCGCTCTGGGTTTTCTGGAACCACATCCTATATCCTGTAGCTAAGCCTTTATTCTTACATGAGTAATAAAATGATAAAATTAATGATACAAACTTGTGAATATGTCTGAAATCAATGACACATAAATCAGTTAACATATATACATGTAGATAGGGTGAGGTCACGAGGTCACCTCATAACAGTTTAATGTCTCAATTTGAGAAGAAGTGTTATGTTATTCACAACGTTAATGATCAACAAGGCAACGGTTACAATGATGACGGAGAATGAAGTGTGAAGCAAAAAGCTACCATCAAGTATAAGAAACAAAAGTGTGGGGATTACATGATAAAACTATTAGTGAGTGCACCCCCCCCCAAACTCTCAGCACGAATGATCAGTTGCATTAGAATGCTACTAGTAGGCTATTTCATGTATAAAGTTGATTTATGTACAACGTGAGGCAGTATGGCTTCCATTATTTGTGTAGTTCAATTTAACCACACAAGTGTGAAGCATATAATTCTCTTACATCCATGATTTATTTAAACCGTCTTGCAGTGCATACACTCATCTATCTCCTTCTCTCACTCGCACTACATGTTTCGGCATAATAATGCCATCTTCAGGTGCTTACTCATCCACGGCAAACTAGTTCATTGCATGCCTTGTCCTCACATTAAAATAACTAAAATATATATATCTATCATATATATTGACAAATGTCGAACGTTAAAAATATTAAAATTGTTCAGGATTCCACATATATAACTTACATAAAACTGTATATAAAAATTCATTTGTTTTATCGTAAAAAGAGGTTTCTCATAGTTACAAAAAACTTCATTTCAAAAGTTTTCAAACATCTCTCCAAAACGCTGATAAAATTCTACCGAACTACACGGCGTCACATCTCAGAAGATGGTACGCTTCATAGTCACTGCTATGAGAGTCCCAAATTCATCACATTAAAATTTGAATTTATTCAATTATTTTACGAAACTAATTTTCCTCAGTTTATCACCGCAGTAGTTAGGTTGATACAAATGCCGGTAGCTGATCTGTCTCCTTTGTTATATTGTGATAATATGTGTTTTCATAATGCGCAACGGAAGTTCTAGAACAAAGAGAAAACTGATCAGGAAGCAACATGGCGTTCGGTCTCTTGTCAGAGACAAAAATGTATCCCCCCCATTGCCTCCCTCCCAGCTACGTAACCTGTTATTACTGTCCATCCATTTAGTAATGCATTCACATACCAGTCAATTAGTATGGAACTCGACAAACGTGCCAACAAAATTTGTGCCTCTTCAGCCTCCAACTCAGCAATTTGCATTCAACGAATGGCGAGAGAACGATACAGAAAGGAAAGGCCTTCAGCTGAATAATTTTTTAAAATAATTTGCATCATCCTGTACAGATTTGAACCAAAATATGGAAATATTCGGTTCATTTCCTCTCCGAATATTTTTAACGCTTCTATCTGGCTGTATTGCTTGCAGAATTCACAACTTCACGCTATATGAGTGCATTATTCCTGCAGATTCATACACTACATTACAGATAAGGCCATTTCCTTCCGTGCAACATCAACACTGACTGACCTGCAGACAGAAACACTAGGTCTTACTTTCTGGCGTATTTAATGACGCTGTTACTAACCAGACTCTTATATTGTTGAATGATAAATAACTGACGAATTGGAAAGGATTTGGAAGGAAGAGGTCATTGCCTGGTCGAGGTACTATCCAGGAATTTAGCCAGAGTGACTGATGAAAACCATGAAAAACTCCAATAACAATAACCGCTGTTCCAGCCAGGATTCAAACCGAATACCTCCCAAATATGAGTTTAGAACATTTCCGCTACGCCGTCATGATCGATAACGTTGCGAGCCAAACGGAAAGAGACCGCTAGGACCTATATTGGAGAATAATACTAAAATTGATCTTAAGAGATAGGATGGAGTTGCCTGGACTGTATTCATCTGGCCCAGGATAGAGACCAGAGAAGGGCCCTTGTGAACTTGGCACTGAAACTGTGGGTTCAATAAGATGTTGAGAAATTCTTGAGTAGCTGAACAACTGGTGACTTCTCAAGAAGGACTCAGCTCCATGCAGTTAGTTGGTTGTTATTTATTATTTCTTCTGTTTGCCTTTATTGATATTGTCTGAAATCCCTGTGTCCATAATCTAATGTTGTGCTAGTTTTGTAAAGTTTATGTTTTATTAAATTTTGCGGATAAAGCTTTGAGATCGTGGTGCTGAGGAAAACATTTGAACATAAGATGGAGGATGCTCCTCGTAATGAGGAGCTTCATAATTTGTTCTTCTCACCAAATATTATAACGACGGTAAATTCAGGGCGGATGAGATTGGCGTGGTACATAGCACGAAGTGGAGAGAACAGAAATTAATAGAAAATTTTTATTAAAAAGAACTTAAGAAAAATACCCTTTGTAAAACCTGTGGATAAATTGGATGATAATATTTAAATGAATCTGAAAACAGCTGGATGAGTGGATGTTAACTGGAGCCAGCTGGCTCAGGATAGGGACCAGAAGTAGGCTCACGTAAACATAATAAATTTTCGGGTTCCATAAAACGTAGGGAACTTCTTCAATAGCTAAACAACTTAAAAAAATGCCCTGTTCCACTGCGTTAGTTACTTTGTTTGTTTGTTTGTTGTGTGTTTCTTAGACAGGTAGGTATGTAGGTAGGAAAATGGGTGGATGGGTGAGTGGGTATGTGAGTGAGTGGGTGGGTAGGACGTTAGGTAGGTTGCTGGGTGGGTACGTAGGTAAGTAGTTGAGTGGGTAGGTAGGTGGGTGGATGGATGTTGATAGGTAGGTGGGTGGGTGTTGATAGGTAGGTAGTGGGTGGGTGGATGTGGGTATGTATGTAGGTTGGTAGGAAGGTGGGTGAACATATGTGAATAGGTAGGTAGGTTTCTAACATTAGTGTCCTAAGCTTCAAAAGCCTCATTTGTTGGTAAGCTGTGTTTCTGCAGTACAGAATATTTGACTCAAGGCAATACCTTTTACGGAACACTGCGGTTCCCAATTTGTAAATTGCCGCAAATTCTGTGCAGTTGAAAAAGTTAAGAGGGTAACAAGGCGTCGGAAAGGCATGAGGGTGGAACCTGCCTTCCTCATAAAGCCACCGTAGCGGTGGTGGAAATTTTGCCTTTATTATTCCGGCATTTTAGAAACTTCCGCTTACTTGAGGTTTAATCACGAAGAGCGCTCTGCTGTTCCCTAAGCAGTACATAACAAGTAAAAAAAAAACAAGAGAAACCGCCATTGCTGAATTCTGTTTAACGAGATGGCGTAGATTTTCATTTAAGATAATGTAAGGATTATACTTACGAAACATTTGCGTCCGAAGAAGAACGAAACACGACCTGTAAGACTATTCAATTTCCTTCTTGCACGTAAGCAGTGAGATACTACACAATGTAATTTTATCTATTGAAAGGGATTTAAATTGGCAAGATTTAAGACCAATGTAAGAAGAAGAAGTATACTGTGTTACCACATTTGAATCAATGTTATCGGGTAGAAAGTTACGAACAATTATGCTGCTTATAATCGCAATAATTTCCCATTAAAATTTCAACGGACTCTAAGTCACTAGTTATTTAATTAGTGTTCTACAAATGATAAACCCCAGTTTAGCCAACGTTTAAATGCTAGCTGTATTCTAAGTATCCTACAAAAGACCCTGATTGGAGTTCAATTTCTGTCTCAGGCTACTCGCCTAGAAGGAGAGGTGACGTTTGCAACGCCAGATACCTATGTGGTAAGCCCCTGTAGTTTGTACATCACCGTGCACTAACGTAAAGTAGATTACACATGTGCACGGTACTCATTGTTTAATTGTCACGTGACAGCAGTGGAATGAATCATCCTAAATGGACGTATAACTCAGCATATACATTTGTTGGTATTCTAACCTTCTAGCTTACTGCACATAGAAAACTGTTTCTGTGGCCTAACATCTACATTACATGAACAGCTTTCTGAAGATAACAATAATAATTTTAATGTTGTTACTAATGTTCTCATAATTTTTACAAGGCAATGAAATCATTTGAAGGACGATAGATCAAGTGGAAAGAAATAATTACAAAATCTACTTGGTTGGAAAGTTGTTGTTGTTTGAAAATTTCGCCAAAAATGTATTTTATAGTCCTTAAAGGAGTTAAATCAGTTTGCTCAACGGAGCACTCCACTTTTTTTCTTACTCCAAATTGTCATTTTCATCAGTCGATTTTTTTTTTTACTCATGCGCAAAGAGAATTTTTGAAAATTCGCCTGTTAGATACCCCGCTTTTGCCAGTCTCTCTGGCCATAGAAGCAAGAGAACTATTGAATATATTTCATGAAATCTGATACTGTGGAGTTTTACTTAAAATTTTCAACATATATCAGTTTTGGTTAAATTCGAACAATAGTAACCTAATAAGGGACGCATTACACGAAGAGCTAAATACATTTATAAACCCACGAAGCTTGGAAAGCATTTATCGGTGCGGAATATATTTCGAACAGAAGTTGTGGGGAAAAGTGTAACAAGAGCTTCACGTCCGATAAATTTTTATCGTTAATTGTCCCGAGTTTGGAGGCATCGAAGGGAAATGAGTGACTGCACGAGAATTGTTATGCTACAGTCACGTGACCTAACTTTGAAGTGTACACTCTTCGGAGATGAGATATTGTGTTGTCCGATACAAGTTCACTGACGTTTCGGAGGCGCAGATTAGCTCCATCTTCAGGGTAGAATTTCCCGACTTTTCGATATCATCCCAAAAGATAATAACTATCTTGTTCATCGCATTTACAGCCTCATGTCTCATAATCTTCAACTCTCTCGAAAAAGAATTTTATTTTAGCAATGATCCGTACATACCAGTTTGACTTAAATAATAACATTTTCCTTTCTCTTACGGTTTGGTTCAATGTAAACAGAAACTAACAGCATAACCAAATACTTAACAATGTAACTAACTGTATGAATAAAAGTACTTTTTGAGAAACCCCGTAGTTGCTTAGTTAATCGGTAAATTCTGCCCTTTTTATTGAACTTGAATGTTTATTAGCGTGTTCACAAGAGCCCTCATTTGGACTCTGTTCTGATTTACTTAAATCCCAGGCCACATTCTTTAATTTTATTCTTTAAACGTCAATTTTAATATTATATTTTAATCTACCCTTAGTTTTCCCAATTGGTCTCTTCCTTCCACATGTTAAGATCTAAATATTGTATTCATCTCTCTCATTCGTGCTACGCTCCCATTTCATCATCCTTAATTTCATTGACCGAATTTGGTGAAGGGTGCGAATTGTGACATTTCTCTTTAATTTCTCCAGCCTCCTCTTTCTTCCTCCATTTGACTCATAAATTCTCTTTACTACCCTGTTCTTAAACATCTCCCTCGGCCTATGTTTTCATCTTAATATGAAAATAAGTTAAAATTATCCGTGTATTTAATTAAGAAACACGTAATGAAGAGTTAATAAGGCGAATAGAAATGCCCCTTGCATTCAAGGCAAATAGGCAACTTCATGTCCAAGTTATTTTACCCTCAGCAAAGAATTCCTTTAGTACGCACTTGATAGAAAACTGGGTAGGCCCCAGAGCCGGTCTGGATGCTGAAGAGAAAGATCTCTCCCTCCTTCAGAGAATTAACACCCAATTTCTTGGCCATCCAACCCACAGCCTACTCACTATACCGGCTCCTTTTCTGTTAGAATGTTAAGCCATATTTTACATCTATACATAATAACCGATAAAATTATACGGATACTCGTATATACCTGTATATAGGAGCCCGGATAGCCCAGCCGGTATAGCGACTGGCTACGGGCTGGACGATCGAGTGGTCGGAGTTCGAGTCCCGGTAAGGTCAAAAACTTTCTCTTCTCCACTTCGTCCCAACCGACTCTGTGGTTCATGAAGCCTCCTATCCAATGGTTACCGGGGGGCTCTTTCCCGGGGGATAAAGCGGCCGGGGAGTGAAGCTGACCACTCACCTCCAACTAATGCACAGGTCAAGACAATATTGATCAATACATCCATTCCCACGTACGCCTTCATGGCGTAGTTCTTAATTAGTTAAACACAGGGATAACTTCACTTTAGCTTACCTTAAAATTATACATAATATATGAAAGGTAAAACTATCCCTGTAACAGACTGTTGAGGCCCATAGGGTTGTGAGACGTCGAGGCTCACACATCTTCTAGGCAGTCGGCTTACAGGTGGCGGTGAGGTTGTCAGCCTTACGCGCCGGCCGCCCTTTACCCCCCAGGAAGATCCCTGGTACTCATTTTTGTTAGAGGCTGCGTAGACCACAGGGTCATAGGGCGACTGGAAAGATCAGGTAAATTAAAAAATACAATGACCTCACCGGGAATAGAAACCGCGACCTTCCGGTTTGTAGCATAGTGCCTCAACCAACTACACTACCGCGTGCCACCTGTATGTATGCACGTATATGAATGGATAACATCTCCACAGAGAGAATTAATTCGCTGTTACATTTTTGTGACCAACTGCTCGATTTGTCCGCAGGTGCTGCCACCCTTGGACGCCACTAGATCCAGTTCAATATCCTTCAAGATCCGAACCAACGAGCCGAATGGCCTCCTCATGTATAGTAGCGGTGCCAGCGCGTCGCATGTAAGTTTCGTCCTGCTCTCCGTGTCACTTAAACACGGTCCAAAACATCTTTGAGGACATCATCAGGCAGTGAGATGCATCTCTATGCCACAATGAGTGAGTTAGTACTTTTCAGTTTCAGCATACGACCAGAACCGGAAGCACCATACCGGATATACGGATATCTCGTTGAACGCATAGGGGGTTTTCTTCCATAAGGTAGCATACTGAAGGTATGACGTCACCTCAGAGATGTTTTAGACAAACTATACGTAGAAGAGGCGATCACAGTGCATGCGCGGTCTAAGGCATGAACTGTCGTCGCCCGCTCGAAGACTCGAACCGTGGGAGCGAATCCGACTCAAGGCAAGGATTTTTGTGTGCATTTATTCTGTGTTTTTGTTAGGTAGCGTCCTTGTGACGTGCTGATCCCCAGTCCAAGGAGTCCTACCGACTCTCTTAGGATTAAGAAACTGAAGTGAAACAAAGCGTTTCACGGATTCCCTGATGCAACTTGGGAGCAGCAGGAAAAATAAAGAGATATACATAGAAGAGTCACTGGTTCGACAGACTGTGTGATAGCATTGACCAAATGAGGTTTGAGGCCACGCCATTGATCAAGAGGTTAGTCGCTGGTTTCCCATCGCAGCGGCCCGGGTTCGATCCCGGGTCTGGTCAAGTGGGATTTGTGGTGGACAAAGTGGCGCTGGGGTAGGTTTTCTCCAAGTACTTCGGTTTCCCCTGCCAATCTTTATTCCACCAATTGCTCCACAATCACCCTCACGTATCATCTGGGGCTGGTACAATAGGCCAGAAGTGGCCGCAGTAATAAGGACTTAGTCCCACCCCACTAACAATAAAACAAATTGAGGTTTGAGGCTTCTTCTGTAGTGAGTGTAAAGATTATTACAGAGTTCTGGGATATGACGCAATGTAATCTGGTAGATCTTTATTCATGCTGTCTCTTCACTCGAGGTCAAGTCAGAATGTTCCTTCAGAACGATAATACTGATGTTCCAGACTCTAGGGCGTCAGTTCGCAAGAATCTGTTAGCCTGTATTACTTTACATTTCGTAGCAGAGAAATTAATATTTCTCTAATGTGGCAAGGTTTTATGTATTCATGGTGTAAGGTTTAATTAAACACAAGGACAATTTCTAACCTATTTTCCTTATTCTGAAAAAAAAGTAAAGGGTGGCATGTGAGATCACCTTGCTGTGTATCTCTATATTCTTTTCTGTCCATCTGTCTATGTATAGTCCCAAGTTTTTTAAGTTTTTGAAGCTTATGAGATCGCTTTGCTGTCTGTATATCTCCTCTTCTAACTTCTGTTAGAAGGCTTAGGAAATCACCTTTCAGCCTGTGCATCTCTGTGGCCTCCTACTAATTTTTGGGGGTTTTCTATGGGGTCCGTGCCATATGAAAGGAAAATAGACGATTGTAAAGGCCGCGCCATAGCTCAAGCGGTTAGTCGCTGGTTTCTCTCCACCAATTGCTCCACAATCACCCTCACCTGTCACCTAGGGCTGGTACGTACAATAGACCAGAAGTGGCTGCAGTACAGGGGACTTAGTCCCACCGCACTAGTATCGGTCATTCTAAGCAAAAATGTATATATGTACATGTGTCCTGTTCCGAACGGTTTCCGAGATAGAGCTATTTCGCTGTGCAGTACACTGTACACTGTACAGACGAGCAACAAGCCATGTCCTCACACGAGTTGCAACGTGCATTGATGTTGACAGTGAAATTTTTCCCAAAGATGTATTATACTAGGTAAACTGTACCAACATCGCCACTTGAACAGTAAATACAGATATTAGAATCAGAACGTAATATATCTTTCTTATCATAATTTTGGAACTGGACAGTGAAATAGCTCTATCACGAAAACCGTTCGGAATAGGACACATGTACGTGTACATATACACATTTTGTTTAGAATGACAGATACTATGACCTCCAGTAATGTCGACCTCTTCTCCTAGGACCCTCTGTATAAACCTTGCGAAATCATGAACATTAGTACGGTGATGTTACGAAGAGATTTACATATACTTATGCTGTATGAGTTCCATATATCGCTGTTACATTGAGAACATTGTAGTGGCTGCTTCCACGGTTCAACTCTGTGGTAGCATTTGCATGCTTGGCGATCCATGAGTTTCTGTCAGTTTTGTGGGAGGGGGATTGGATATAAATTGCGCTCAGCCCCTTCAGAGTTGTTCTACAATAGTGCAATCCTTCACGGCTCCTGCTGAGGGCTGTATTTCTCTTCATTGTTAGAATTGGACTGGAAATTCTTTGAGGTTTGAAATCCTTTTCAGGGTCACGGAACCACATTCATTTTACATTACTGCCATTGACTCGCGTTTTAATATTCACTTTAATATTATTCTCCCTTTCATGCCTGTCTTCGTAGCGGTTTCCTTCTATCAAAATTTGTGACCAAAACATTTCGTGCATATCTCTTCTCTACAATGAGTGCTGCATGCCCCATCAATCTTATGTCTTTTAATTTTATCTTCCTAATAATATTTGGTGAGAAGTACAAATTGTGAAACTACCCGATATCCAGTTTTCCCATTATTTTCCATTATTTTCTTTCTATTTTATGTGACGACCCTTCTTAATCAACTTGAGATATGAAGTTCTTATGGTTTTGAATATGAATAATTCTAACCTCTGGGATTTGACACCATATAGTCTCGTAAATATTTACCATCATTTCGGAGCAACGTGTATATCTGTCTTCAATGTAGAAGAGTGCAAATGTGAAGTGTAAACTCTTATATTCTGAAAATGGAGGCAACACTTTCCTCCGAAACATCAGTAAATATTGAAGCGTGTAGAGCCGTTGCTGCGAGAAGACCACGAGTTAAGGCTAATAAACAGCTACCGTTTCTGAGAAAAGGCTCGGTAAACACATTCCCGCTGTAACTAATACGCACGCATCAACAGAAGAAAGGTGTTTTCTATGTGGTCCGTGCCGAGCAGTTATAATCTGCTATAAGTGTGATACGTACACATGATGAAAGGCCATACATACTCATAAGAGAGAAACCAATCGTCTGGTCATAGAGGGTGTTACATAATGACCATTAGCGCAAGGGTTCTGTTGTGAGTCTTAAGGAACTTGAAACCGAGACGAAATGATTGGCGGTAGAACGCCAGTCGTAAAGTAACTTTGACTTTGTCTTTGATTGAGGCAGTTAAGTTCTGCAAGGGAGGCTGAGAAGAGAAATTGACAGTTGTGGGATATTGGCCGGACAGTGACTACGTTAGCACAGAACCTGAAGAATTTCCAGTTTTGATACCTGTTACCACGAAACATCTAGTGAAGACACTTCAGGCTGGAAGAGACTTAGCGCGTGGTGTAGTGATTTGTAAAGTGTGGAAATCGGCGATTATGTTAGTGTTAACTACGATCTGTAATTGGCCAATAAATCTATTCACCAATGCATACAATGTCTATTGTCATGCACACCACTTGACAATATATACCAAGTTATGCGTCTTCAGCAGAGCTGGTTAGTGTAGCAGTAACGGTCTAGAATTGTATTCAGGAATTACTCGGTTCGAATCTCAGCCAGAACACATATTTTTACTGAGGTTTGTCGTGTTTTACTGAGTCCCTCCAGGCAATTGCCGCCGCAGCATCTCGATTAGATTATGACCGCTTCCTTCAAAATCCGTTGAAATTCACCATTTATTAATTATCCTATCATTCGACATCATTAAATACTATATCTCAGAAGCTACAAACCATAACATCCCTCAGGATAGCAACTCTCGCCCTTATAGAGTGCTGTTCCAGTAATGAGATAGCCACAGACCATTCTTCGAGGCATGACCTCTGCGCTGTGCGTCAGTTGGAGAGAAATATAGAGAGTAGAAGTGCAGTGGTTGCAGCTGCATTGTGGAAATGAGGAAGGGTGACGCACTGTGACAAAAGCTCTATTATAACCCATAGGTAAAGTAAAGTTGTCCCTGTGCTTAAATAATTAAGCACTACGTCATGAAGGCGTACGGGGGAGTGCATGTACAGATCCACATATTCTTGACCTCGGCATTAGTTGGAGGTGAGTGGTCAGTTTCACGCTACAGCCTCTTTACTCCCGAGGAAAGACCCCCTTTACCCATTGGATAGGAGGTTGGGTGGACCCCAAACACGGTCTGGACCCCAAACCCGGTCTGGACGACGTGAAGGAGAGATAATTCTTGTTTCTATTGGGTCTCAAACTCCGACCCCTTGGTCGTCCAGCCCGTAGCCAGTACCTATACCGACTACGCCATCCCAGCTCCGCATTATAACACATACACACCCCATAATCCTTATCTCAGTTAGTGGACTTGACCTCATTACATTGAGAGCGGCCAGGTATAAAAACACTGGCGGTACCCATATGAACAGTCTCTGATGAAGTATTGTTTTTTCTATGATACCCCCATCTCATAAAAATGAATAAGTTGAAGCTGGTAGGCGCTATACCGTAGAATTAAAAGTAGAAATCAAATTCTGCCACAAATTGTTAGTATTATCTCTTAATGTAATGTTAGAAGTTGGGATTTTGCGGTCAGAAAATTCATCCCGAAATGCTGTGTAAAAAATTTATGAGAAAAAAATTGGATTAAAGTTTTTTTTTGAGGTTGTGTAGAAGGCGGAAACGTTTTTCGTTCCCTCCTCTGCCGTTCATTTTATTTACTTTTCATCTGTTAGTTCCGGGAAATCATTATGCCCCTCGAGCACGTCTCGTGCTGCAAGCCCGCGATGCAAGCGCTTTTAAATTGGAACCTTCCGATGCGTGTCACACATTGGTCGCCTGCTGTCTCTCTAGAACTTTCAACAACGATACCACGCGTCTTATAACAGTAATTAGATTTTTTATAATTGAATTAAGCTCTATTGCTTAGCGAAGTGAAATTGTGGCTTGTATCAGAATGCCACTCTCCTGGGCTGGAAAAGGGGTTGACGCTGTTACTCGTCGTCTTCTGAGCTGCAAAGCGCTGTACACTTTCTCATGTACGTCTGTAAGCTTCTTTCGGACTACATAGTGGAATATCTCTTCGTATTATGCCATGAAAACATGTGGGGAAATTGAGGAATAGCTCTACCTTTCTTAATATCAGCACTAAATTGAGGTATGTGGTCAGCTGCATGCCCCGGCCTCTTTAAACCTTGAGAAAGAACCCTTGGTGCCCACTGAAGATGAGGCTGGATAGGAGGGAGAATGCGGAGAGAAAGAAAATAATCTTGCCCTTACCGGGACTACAACTACGACCCCTCCATCCCGTAGCCAGTCGCTATACCAACTGAGCTATCCTGACTCCTGAGAAAGTGCTGCAGTCGTGAAAATTGTCGATCTTGAATCTTTGGTAGATTTACGCGTTTTCAGCCCTCCTGAATACGAAAAGGCGATTCTTTGAATGCCGTCGAAGGGCATAATATATGTATGTATGGGTGGATGGATGGGTGGGTATGCGCCTCGCTAGCGCCCGAGCGTTTGAAATGATTTTATTCACGTTTGGTGTTTACGAGTCTGTCCTTCAAAGGTCGATGCTCAGGGAAGTTGAGTATTGCAACTCCGAAACCAGGTCCCTCAAATATAAAATTGCGATTCTGTCGAAACAATTCGAACGATCTTCATTAGATTTCAGTAATCTGTAGAGAAGATATCCCTAAAGAAAATTGCTTACGTGGTATGTTCAGGTAAATAAGGCACTCGCATTAGTAACACAAATTCAAAATGTCAGCTTTCTCGAAAACGACTAAATAAACGAGATCAAATTTCAGAGATTTGTGACGCCTATCTGCCCAGATATATTCATAACTGTGCAGGCGGTATCTGCAACAAAGTAGCGGCACGTCATCTAGCGGCCGAAGCTCATATGCGAGGATTGTACGTAGATTTGCACAGATTTCTTCATTTTAACGAAGCGACTTGCATTGTCTAGGGGCACGCCCTAGCGTAGTTGATTGAGGCACTATGCTACAAGCCGGAATATTACGGGTTCGAGTCCCGATGACTTGGATTTCTTTTTCAATTTACCTAACCCTTCCAGCCGCAATATGGCCCTGGGGTCGACTCAGCCTCTAACAGAAATGAGTACCAGAAATCTTCATGGGGGTAAAGGGCGGTCGCGCGTAAGGCTGACAATCTCACCGCCACCTGTGAGTCGATTGTGTAGAAAATTTGAGAACCTCGACGTCTCACAAGCCTATGGGCCTCCACGGCCTGTTACAAGGATAGCTTCCTTTTTACCTAATGATCAAGTCAAGGAGGATGAGGTGGGCAGGGCATGTAGGACGAATGGGAGAGAAAAGGAATGCATATAGGATATTCGTGGGGAAGTCAGAAGGAAAGAGACCACTGGGAAGACCAAGGCGTAGGTAGGTGGACAATATTAAAATGGATCTTAGAGGGACAGGATGGGATGGTATGGAGTGGATTGATCTGGCTTAGATAGGGACCAGTGGAGGGCTCTTGTGAACACGGTAAAAAAGTATCGTGCTCCATAAAATGCTGGGAAATTCTTGAGTAGCTGCAGAATTGGCGGTTCCTCAAGAAGGGCTCAGCTCCATGAGTAAGCAAGTATGTAAGTAACTAACTAACTAACTAACTAACTATCATACCCAGCTTCAATACTTATAGGAACAAATTCACGAGCATATTTTGTAACGGTTTGCTTTTAACATATGTTGGCATTTCTATTTATCCAAATCGTCTATCTATCTATCTCTCTACCTACCTGTCTGCCTATATATTTATCTATCTATCAATCTATCTATCTATCTATCTATCTATCTATCTATATCTTCATTTCTCTTGCTCCCATTTGAAATATAGGGCATCCGTGAAATGCTTGTTTCACTTCACTTTATTAATCTTACAGTCAGTAAGACTCCTTAGACAGGGGATCAGCCCGTCGCAAGGCCGGTGCCTACACACAAACACAGAATAAACGCAAACGGACATTCATGCCTCAAATAGAATTCGAACCCACGATTCCAGTGTTCGAGCGGACCACTGTGATCAGCAGATAATGTGTCTCGTTACTTTTATGTGCGGCTTATTTTACGATGTTGTCAGTATTTAGACTCTATAGTGTCGAGTGTTAGGGCTATAAGTGAATGAAGAATTGGAAATGATTTGAAATAAAATTGTCCTCACCGAATGGAAGTACTATTCAACCATTTTCCTGTAGGGCTGAGGAAAACGACGAAAAACATCAGGATAATCGGTGTTGCGGCAGAGGTTCGAACAGAGTATCCCCCAAATAGAAGTATAGGTTGTTAAGGCTGGATAATGCTGTTTCATTATTTATATATTTGCCTGAAATTTGATATTGGTAATGACAAGACTGACGCTTATTGAAGTTTGTACCGATAATATTGGAGGTAAATAAAGAGGCGTCAGTAACATTAGAGAATTCTGAGCAACAGTGAAGACGGCTGTCTCATGGGATATTATCTTGTGGTCCGACAGTTCACCGATGTCTTGGAAGAACGCCCTACCCCTCCACCTTGAGAGCCAAAGAAGAAGCCGAGGTAATACCAGCAAAATGCAGTTAACAAGCAGAAATCTGTTTCCTTGACTTACTATTCGGCCTTCAAGATGAGGGCGGTATGTTCCTCCGAAACGTCGGTGATTTTCAAACAGGATCACACTGTACTACTCCCCTAATAATAGCCGCTGTTCATGTTTAGTGCTGTCAGAACCGCAAATGTAATCTGAGGAACCGTTTGATGTGAGAACCCGTTGCGGTTTCTTCTGTCACGTGTCCAGGAACTGGTGTGCTTCGTGTTGCAGGCGGATTTCTTCGCATTTGAGCTGCTAAATGGGCACATCTATTTGCACCTTGACCTGGGTTCGGGCGGCGTCAAAGTGAAGGCAACAACGCGCCGTGTGGACGACGGAGTCTGGCACGAGGCGACGCTGCGTCGTGACGGTAAGGAGGGTCGCGTCACTGTGGACGGTACTGCCGCAGACTTCAGCACTCCAGGTAAATGGAATCATTTCTAGGTTCATTTTTAGCGTATTTACTTAAAGTAGGCATATGTGATCTCCTTTCTGCCCGTGTCTCCCCCGCAAACATCGCTGCTAGGCAAGGGGGTCTGCTCTTCGACGAGAGGAGGGATTGGCCTTTCAGCGCGGGAGCTCTGATTGAGCAGGGCAACGGACTTCCCTCCTCTTACACGGAGACTCATTGCTGTCAAAGCCAAATTCAAAGTCATGTTACGACCGACGGTCAGTTGGCCAGTCTGTCTTGATGTCAAGCGCCCATATGGGGTTCAAGACCAGATTTTTATTACAGTAGCGGGTTTGCTGATGTGGGGCGCTCTCTCTGATGAGAGGACGGGTCTGTCGTTTACAATTGCTGCTGGTCGTTCACCAGCGCAGTCATTCTCGGGTCCGAGTCATGCGGGACTCATGGCCATATTTTAGTGTCTCATATTCGAGACTCCCTCAACCTGGAGGGACAGGTCCCCGCATTTATATTCCCCAGGGGCAGGGTGGCCCAGTTATACTCCCTGACACGAGGTTCTCTTTCCGTCGCCTTCTACAACTCGCAAGGCTACGGTGGATATATTCCAACCCTCTTCGAACAACTACCTAATACATCGTTGCGGACCGAAAAGTGAACACCTAATGAACAGAATGCGTCACGTTTACACAATAAAGCTTTTCTAGTGAAAGTAAAGCAGGAGGTTAGTTCTTCCCGGAAGGACTCAACTGACTTAGGCTGAAGCCAGACCAGAGACTTCTTGCCGTCCTTACAAGGATGTGAAAACGAGGGAGGTGAGGCTCAGAGACGCAGATGGCCATACTGACACATTTTCACGTCCATGCGCAGTTCATTTGCAGCCATAGCAGTAAACGCGTTTCATGGAGACGGAGTTTAATTTCGTACATTAAGTTTGTTTCTCTGTATTTTTACATCGAAGGCAATACAGTCGAAGAAAGTGGAGGCTTCCCTTTTAATTTGTGAAACCTATTACTGGATGGTAATACTTTTGTAACTAATATACAAATATATGGGGCATGCAGTAGCGTAGTTTGTTGCGACATTGTGTCACAAGCCGGAAAGTCACGGGTTCGATATTTCCAGCCGCACTATTACCCAGGGGTCGACTCAACTTCTAACAGAAATGAGTACCAGAAATCTTCCTGGGAGTAAAGGCGCGTAAAGCCGACAGCCTTACCGCCATCTGTGAGCCGATTGTCTAGAAAATACGGGAACCTCAACGTCTCATAAATTTATGGGCTACCCCGGCCTGTTACAGGGATAACTCTACCTTTTTCTTACCTTGCTTGTATCAGATGCTCTATGTAATCAATTTCCTTTTGATTTTGTATAAAGTACGTAGTTTTCTTCTTGAACGTGAATATGATTTCGGTAAGACAACTTTTGGGACGCCTTGCAACACACATATCGGCTTTAACCACGTAGAACCGAAGATCTTCATTCATTGTGTCTAGTCAAAGCTGGGCCGTGACAGAGCGAAACACCTTTCTTACTACAAAGTTGTTACATAATTGGTTTAACTTTCGCGTTGTTGGGATATCAGCATATTTTGTGTGAACAATGGGAAAGCTAAACTGGCAGTAATTACATGTCAACATTATCATGGATGCGACGTCTTGTATTTAAAACGTGTGGGAGTTGAGTCTCGCTGAATAAACTCTTGTTATGTTCAAATTCCGGCCCACTTCATCGACATCCAAACCCGCCTCCACTGCACACGTATAGCCATCCACCACAGCATGAACCCACGTTATCGGACCTCCATTAAAAGGCGTCGCCTACTTCTCTGTGTATCATCACTAACGAGTTAAAATCTGCGGGCGATTACACGCAGTGCCACAGAGCACTGAGGAACGCTGCTCAAGCGATAAGACTTCTGATTTGTATTCCAGAGGTGACCAGTTTGAATCCCGGCTAGGGCATTAACTATCCTGAGTAATTTATTACGTTGATTTCTCAGTCTTATTGAACACTCTGCTGTAGCACTAATGCTGTAGAATGTTCTGTTCTGTAGGTTTCCATTTAGAATCTCGCGGGGGATACTAGCTACCTGATGGATTTCTCATAGTTTTATTCAGTTCCTCCAGGCAATTTTCTGGATAATATATAGTCAGATAACGACAGATTTCTTCCAAAACATCTTAGGTTAATAATGAATTTATAATCGTGTCGTTCTACTCTGTATAAGCTAGTTGCTGACGTCTTAAGGAACACGCAACCAACGAATAATCTCAGTTTCTCCAGCCAAATATTGGGAGAGTATCTTAAAATAGGCCACGACCAATTCTTTGAACACGTTTCCTAATTCATTTTTCACTCTCGCGCTGTCATTCGGTGCGAGGTAATGACCTTGTACTTAAATAATGTACTACAAATAGAATCGCATAATGAAGTCTGCAATGAATTTCAAATTGTTGAATATTCTGCAAAGCATAATAATAAATTCGAAGTTTATGATTACTAGCTTTTCGAATATTATGACGTTTCGTATGGTGCATGGTTAGATAGTCTCGGGGAAACCTGCTGTGTATTCAGAAACGTTCGTGTCTGTAAGCCAAACTGTACAGCATATCATCTCAGGGGAAATAATCTTAATATATACCGCCTTGAGCCAGTCACGGTAGCCGAGCGGTCTAAGGCATGTACTGTCTTCGTTCCCTTGGAAACCGGGATCGTGGGTTTGAATATCACTCAGGGCATGGATGTTTAGTTTGTGTGTGTGTGCGTTTTTCTGTGTTTTTGTACAGGTAGAGGCCTTGCGACGAGCTGATCACCCGCCCAAGGAGTCTTACCGAATGTGTAAGATCTAGAAAAACCGAAGTGAACGAAGAAGTTCATGGAGGAAGGCCTAGGCCTACTGGAGCTGTAGTGCCAAGGGGGAAAAAATGTACCGCCTTGGGAGCCTCAAATAGCAATTAATGGTTTGATATGTGTTTTCAAATCTAAAAAAAAAAAAAAAAACTCTACAGAATATGACGATTTTCCCCCAAAAAGAAATATTGATCTTATACAAAAATTATTAATCCAACAATATAAATATTACATCATTTCAGCGGAAGAATTATTAACATTTGTAACCAGAGCATGAACACTATTAATCTCACGCAGCACCGTCATGATTCAGGAGTAAGAGAGATGTAACGAGGCTGTCAGTACCCAGATTACATAGTATCTAACGATGTGATTCATCATTCATCAGTAATCTGTCAGACAACAGGTCCACAGTCTCTTCCAAAACAGTTCCTCCACTTAATGTGATAACTGATGAATAATTATTTCAAAAGAAAATTGAAGGAATGGCTCCCTGCCCATTATGTTCTGTGTTGTTTTATTACACTGTCAGTATCAAGAGTATGTCGAATATTATGATGACTGATGAATGATGATTTGGAAACTACCTGGAAAGAAGCAATAGTCGCTTTACTATGTTCCGCAATTCCCTGAAGTATTTGATGGGAACTACGAAAAGTCGGTCAGGTTAGCCGGTGTACTGACTAAATCTTAAGTCTCACACTTGTCGAATGTAAGTTTATAGCGTTACCGCTACATTAATCTGCTATGTCCGAGATTATGTTAAGGTCTTTCTATCTTTTTATCTCATAAAACAAAGAAGACGGAAACAGATCCATTTTCTGTAACGTTACGTTAGCATTATTATACAATGGACAAAGACCTGAAACTCTGTAATCTTAAACTAGATTTTCCCATTATAGAATGACGTTGGCAGCTAAAAGCAGTATCCATGCTCCTATCTTGTCTCTAAGTCAGTTTTAATGCTCGGTTGAGATTGCTGTGTAATCTGGTCTGTCAGTTAACTATTGCACCTGGCCACAACCGTGTCCTGAGGGGCATCTCATATTCTGTAGTGCTCTGGCTGTCATAATCACTTACGGCGTCCTAGTTTTCTTTTTAGTTTCTTGGGGTGGGGTGAGACAGTCCACTTGGTACGTCGACCACTAACTGGTCTACTGAAGCGGCCTCCGTTCCCACCTCATGTCTCGTAGTACGCGGGTTCAAATACCCGGCGGAGGTCGTCGAATTTTTAAGGGCGGAAAAATTTACGGAAAAAGTCCTCCGGGAGGGACTTTAAGCCGTGGGTCCCGTGTCGTAGCTTTACGGCACGTAAAAGAACCTCATATCTCCAAAGGAGCTCACTGAGCCAAATTAACGGACGTTTCCCGCCCAACAGCAGTCTCTAATACCTCTGGTAGATGGGGGAAGCATTATAGATACCTCTCAACTAGTAGAGCCGGTCTCGCTGGCTGGGCGGGACTGTTGGTAAGCACCAGTACCGGTAGGATATAGAGACTGGTAGAAATCATAGAGAGAAGCACAATGGCCCAATACAGGTCTCAGTGCATGGGGAAACCCACCCTCTCCAATAACTAACTAACTAAAATGAGTGTGGAGCAGTCGGTGGAATGAGAATTGGCAAGGGAAACCGAAGTACTCGGAGAAATCCTGCCACCTCAAATCCCACATGACCTGACCTGGGCTCGAACCCGGGCCGTCGCGGTAGGAATACGGTGTTCTAAGTGATGGTCCTGGACCTCTATTTCTCCACATCTGCTGGGGCACTTCTTTTATGTGAAAATTTTGACAGGTTCATGGCTAATCGGAGTTGGATGTGTAGTTATTTCTACGTACGTCTCTTTCCTCAATCCTACAACTGGATCCTAAAATATAAAATCCCAATGGGGTTTGCTGTCATGTCGTTATGTATATTACCAATCAAATTTCGTAATAGTGACAAAATGTGGCAGGAATAAATATTAGAATATATGATTTAATTGGTATTGTAGTGTTCACGATTGCCGAAAGAAACAACACTGTGTCACAACCCAGAAGACCACAGTCGTATAAAGTAACATGTTAAACTTCTAAATTTGTGCTACCATGAAGTTATTTTAGCACCAGATATTTAAAAAACGAAACAATTTGTTTGCGTGGTTCTGTGAGAAAAAGTATTTGTCCATTAATTTATAGTGTTCATTATTATCTTGCACGCCCGCGCTTCTTGTGAACAAAACCAGCGGAGACGAGATGTTATGTTAAGTGTATATAGAAGCCGAGCGATACTGCGAGGAGCTCACCAGAAACTAATTATCTCTCCAACTTTCGGTGACGTAATTAAATCTCTGTCTGGTCCA
The DNA here is from genome assembly GCF_002891405.2 of Cryptotermes secundus. NCBI lineage: Eukaryota > Metazoa > Arthropoda > Insecta > Blattodea > Kalotermitidae > Cryptotermes > Cryptotermes secundus. The sequence continues at coordinate 36,471 of NW_019729903.1, read as the reverse complement.
CTCTGTTTCTACGTTATTAAATTTCCCTCTTGCGCCCCCTTCCAATTCGCTTTGGCGCTGTGGTTACGGTGGCGACCAAGCCACAATTTCGAGAAGACGTTATTTATATGTTTTGTCTTTTCGTTGTATCCCATCTTGATTTATTACAATTAATAAAATTGTCATCGTCTGCAGCCGCAGGCTTTGAGAAGAAATCGCAAGACCACAACAGACACTTCACTGAAGAGAAAATGAGTTCAGTATATCAGCGTCACCGCCCCACTACCAAGCAAAAAGGCGCCGTCTACACGGTTAACTCTTTCAGATCCTGAACGAAATATAACGCAACTCGTAACATTGAACGAGGAGGAGAGGAGAAAATGATGATGATTGAAGTAAAGGTATTGTAGCATGTAGACCTGTTGCTAAGTAATGACTCTGTAAACAACGCCCACTACCAGGCAACGGATTGCTAACAAACAAAAATTTAACCGCAACAGAGAAAATGTGTTTTCAATGCGGTCCGTACCGGGACGACATAAGCTGGACAATTAATGAGCTGTAGTGCAGTTCAGTTGAGGGAAGTGAAGTTAAATATTTGATTTGTGAGCAGTCAGTTAGTTAGAGGACTGCTGAGGTTCAGGCCTTGTTAACTGTTGCAGTTAGAAGCTGCGGCTGAGGCACGGAGTAGTTCGGGAACCAAGAGGAAGGGGAACGCCCGCCGTTGGAAACCGTTACCAGACTACGACTAGTGAAGATACAGCAGACTGAGAAGACTTCATGCGTTCTCTACTAAACTGCTGAGTGTGTTATTTAGCGATTGCGCTATAGTTACGTACATGTAGCTACGATCTTTCAGATTTAAATAAATCCAATTACCTACCCAAACCCCGTCTGTAGTCATTCATACACGTGACAGTATGAAGGATAAGATGAAGAGACATGGAGAGAATAGAGGGTGAAGAGAAGGTTAAGAAGCGAACCCAGTACTGGAAGATTCGAAGTGAGATAATGTATGGGGAGAAGGAGGCTAAAAAGGAGAAAGAGGAGATGGAGGTTAGGAAAGAATTTGAAAAATAGGAGAAGAAGAACTATTGGTACCACCAGGAATTTTTTCCAAGCCAGAAGGCAGAAGAACATTTTTGTAAATATTTTGATTTCATGGTAATGTGGCATATTTGATCCACGCAAGAATGGTTGAGCCGCAGAAACAGCCGTTGCTAAGTAACACACGTACGCAACAATAGTCGTAACTGAGGAACCGCGAGTCAAGAACACGAAGCCATCAAGGAAAAGAGCAGTTGAGAGTACAAGGACGAGAATTGAGCGTGTCCTTAGTGAAGTGTGAAGATTAATTGAATACAGATTAAGATAGAGGAATACAGAGGGACTGAAGACGAAACAACAAAAATACTTCATAGTGGTTTGAAGTGATAGTTTCTTGTTGAGATCCGTTGCCAGGAGACGACTAGTAGAAACTGAGAATCCTAGTGCGTGTGCAACGGTTAACTGGAAATTGTGTAAATCGGCGACAACGCTGTATTGATTATAGCAGAAGTGCGAATAAATCCAATCGTCCGATCTAGAACCCGTCATTTTCGTCACGCATGCCCTCTACACGTGACAATATTATTATTTGTTAATGTTATTATTATTGTTATTATTATTATTATTATTATTATTGTTTTTTTATGTAATTGGATATTCAACCAGTGGCAGTATATCTTACATTGATACAGACAATGAAAGGCTATAACATAATGGGAACAATACAAAAAAGTTACATACAATAAGCAAAGTACACACAGTGCAAATCCAAACATATAAAGTCATAAAAGGGCACGTGCTTGTCTTCATTTCACTGCACTCGAACAAGGACACTTCACATTACTTTACTTTATCCATTCAAACTCCGCCGAAGGCCTCTCTACTTGTAACAGCTTTCCTAATCCTCTTGTTATATAGTGTTCCGTTTTCAATTTCGACTTTTTTCAAAATCCAAATGAGGTGAGGGTCATGTGACTGGAGTCCATGAGACAAACTGTAATAAGAGTGAGGAAGTAGATTAAGGGAACAAGAAATAGATGGAAAAATGGGAAACGCTGTAAAGGAGAATGAAATTATAAAGAAGGTGTAAAAGAACGAGGAAATTAAGGGCGAATCAGAGGGAGAATTAATTTTTAAAGAATATTGCGATGTCTACATTCCTTCATAGTCACCAAATTTCTTGGTGGCATAGTTAGGAATTCTGATTCCTTCTCGGAGAGATTCCGGTTTCATATCTCGGTTAGGAGACCGATTATCCTGAGGGTTTTTCATGACTTTCGTTTGTTCCTCGAGGCAAATACCTGAATAGTAGCTCAAATTAGGCCAAGAATTCTTCATTTCACGATGCAGCAGGTGTCTCCGAAACTTTGGTAATCCTGTACCGGACTAAACAATGTCAAATCCTGAAAAATAAATGTCTTCATAGTGACGATAAAAGGACTTCAGATCTCTTCCAAAATAAAACCGTTTTCTACCACAAAAATTCTGAACTCGTACAGCTGCCGAGGGAGAGGCACGCCTTCATTCCTTTGTTTGAAAAGAGATATATCTACTGCAATCAACCGGCTTCCACTGAAAGAAACTAAATGAGTAATCAATGGCATTGCTCGGCTTCATTCTTCAGCACCAGAAGAGTCAACTAGAAGGAGGGAAAAAGCAGACAATAACAATCAAACTCTCTGTGGAATTCACAGTATCTCTGGAATCTCTCCCCGCAGTCGATGGTAGTCGTTCTGTCGTATAGAACACGAATCAAATAAAGGAAATAAAAGGAGCTCCTCTAACCGATGTACGTTTTTGGACAAATAACACAGACACTTAAAACTGTGTTCAGAACTGGGACAGTATTCACTTTCACACGTACTATACTAGAACAATATTCCTAAGGTTGGTAATTTCTCCTTGTAATGAGACTTTGATAGCAATGCGTGAGATTATGATTGTTCACGCACTAATTGCAGCTAGTACTATTCCTTGCCGGTAGATGGTTCTGACAGCAAAATTTTCTGTGTTGTCAATTGTCGGTATTTGCATGTGTAATGAACCTCTTGAATTCTATAGTCTGTACTTTGTCGATATTGAATATTATGATTGTATTGTAAGTATGCGCAGCTTCTAATTGCTAAATAATTCCACGGAGTAGAGTTCTCTTTTTGAAGCTGATAGTCGCTCAACTAATAATGGATTCCAAATATTCACTGTGGTCCAAAGTCGAAAACCCCATTATTTCTGAGATTCATCATTCGGTTAAAACAGTCCACTACTGGACTCAATCCTCAGACGAATCCAGTCTACATAATTACATATTTATTTAAGATCGGCTTTAATATTATCTTCTCATCAATGTGAATGTCTCGGGTGGTTTTTGACTCCAGATTTCTCGAACATGCTAATGTTTGCGTTTTGATTTTTTTCAGCCTGAGCCACATATTTATCAAAAAACTGGCGTGTTCTCTCTCTCCATTTTGGGGCGAAATTGAGATAAAGTCCTGTTATGATTCTCCATATTGCCCTGCTGTTGGAAAGTATACCGCAAACCTTGCAGCTGCGGGAACCCCTCTTCAAAGGGGCCTCTAGTTTAATTATCCTAAAACACTGAAAGCTATGCTTCTGTTTATAAAACTACTTTTACTTGCAGGATTGTTTCCGTTGTGTGTTGTGTTTCAGAGTGTACAGATTTTGACTCGGATGTGAAGAAGAGAGGACATAGAAATTTGGAATAATATATGAGAAAAGGGGCCCCAAATTCAGTTCTTGCAGGGAACCCCAAAATTTAGCCGACCTTATTTTCAAGTGTGAGATTTTAGAATGTGTTTTGTTCTAAGTCATACTTAAACTGAATTTGGTTCCCTAACTTGAAACCCAGTTTCCCAAAAATAGATGTCGATGGGTGTAGTGCATTCCAGTTTTTAGGTGGCGACAATTCTCACCCATTTTTCTTCCTTTATCCGACCACCCGAATAATTTTTGGTGTAAAAAATATGAAGTTTCTCGTTATGAATCTTTGTCGAGACGCCCGTTACTTCGTCTCTTATGGGTCTCAATATTCTCCTCAAAACACCGTTCTCAGACGCCTTCAATCTACGTTCTTTCTTTTGGGCTCGAGACTAAGTTTCACACATATGCAAAACAACAAATATAAATCATTAACTATTTCAGCACCATACAAATGACAGCTAGGCTGATATTGGAAGGTTCTTAGTTGTTAAACTGTACAATTCGAGTGAAACAATTACGTTGTTGAAAAATGGAAAAAAGTTAAAATAATTTTTACCTATCATATGCGCAGTCAATAATAAGCAAAATTATAATAACAAAATATTGCTAATTTTTTATATTCTGTTTGTATGAATGTCTCAAGGATTCTGCCTCATCGAATTAAAGGGCTTTTCTTCTTTTCTATAACATCAAGACTCAGGCCTCTGGGTCGTGTTACGCGTTCACCGCTGATCCGATCAACTTCTTCAAGGTCTTCTAACATTTAATCTTCCCCGAGGTCTGTATTGCATTACTGTGTTAGGCAGTCTACTATCCTTCATCCTGTCCACGTGATCCCTCTATTGCCTTTCATATTTTTCCGTATCCATTACTATCTTGGCTATCCATAATTGTCTTCTCAAGTATCCCTTCTGCGACGCTATGACCTCATGCCAGTAATGGGATCGCCGTGCTGAAGCGGCAACTTCTCCGACATCTGCGTTAGGGGTGTAGTCTAAGCAAGCGTAGCAAGGCGTACCGTTGGGTTACAGTGACTGTCCCAATTACAGGTCACGTTTTTAGACCTGGCGTCCGGGATAGGCATAAGAACAGAAGAAACGTATGGCAGTAAGTTGTGTTACAGTGATTGCAGCTGTATTGTGGGAGAGACTGTGACGAAATTTTTTTACTAATCCATACACTCCCCACAATCATCCCAGTTAGCGGACTCGACCATATCCACTGCGCAGCCAGATGACAATATGCAGGCCTATAGACATGAAGATTACACATGCAGATGCCCTGTAAATCCTAACCATGAACTGGCAGGCTTCCTACGTTAGTGTTTCTCCAATATTATGACTTTTAAGTTATTATCATAGCTATATAAATTAGAGGAACCTGAATAACTCAGTCTGTATAGCGATGTGCTACAGGCTAGACGGCCTGGGTTCGATTCCAGGCTGGAACAAGAGATTTTTTCTACTCCACAGCATCCATGCTGATTGTGATGTCCGCCCAGCTTCCTAAAAAATGGATACCGGGGGCTTTTTGGTGGGGGTAATGCGACCATGGCGTGAAGCTGACAAATATCTTCCATCTACTGCCGAGGACAAGAAATATGGAGACGCACCTCCAGTCTGTCATATGTTTTCAAGGCACAGTGCTTAGCTAATTAACAACTTTACCTCTTTTCCTACCTTAGCAATAGAAATTAATTACAAATTTTGGTTTCTACTGTGCGATATAGAGTGACTCAGATAATTTATTCGAATTGCAGTATGTGACCCTCCTCCTGACCGCCAGCCTATCTGACTGATATTCATTGCGCTTATCTTCGATTTCCCTGTCTCAATATAGACACCCTTCGTTCTACGCGCTTCCATTATCCGCCTTTTTATCATATCCGCGGTTCTGAGTCAGTGTCATGATGAGCCACGGTAGAAGCTGCTCCGCATGCGCAGCGAGTTGCGTGCTCAGTATCCTCACTCCCACCACAACTATTATCCATGCTTCTTGCTCACACATCGTGTTCATTTTATGTTTAGTGCGTTTTCCAGTTTTACGCTTTATCGATATACGTGGTGATTGTCAGGAATGCAACCACGGAGTATAACGACAGTCATTTGTATAATAAATTTTTACATGGTAGCCACTTCCAGGTTTGTGCGTTGTTATGGTCTCATAAATCGCAACTTCATCGGCGGAAATAACCTGACATACAGAGGTCGTTTTTTTTCCTTTTAGATTCTTTGGGTGGGATAAGACTGAGTCTCACTGTGCCCTCTATCGGACAGACATTTAACTTAAGCCGTTTAACTTGGAAAGGAGGGAACAAGGTAAAGATATGAAAGGGAGATAGAATGTGAAGGATAAAGTTACGAAAGAAATTGTTTCTGGTGAATTTCGAAGGGCTTTTCTACTAAAAAAAACTCAAGTTTTAGTTTAGTTTCTAGGGGTGGAGTGAGACTGAGTCAACCTCATACGTCGGCCACTAACTGGCCTATCGTACCAGCCCCGGATGGCAGATGATGAATGTGGAGCAGTCGGTGGAATGAGAATTGGTAGAGGAAACAGAAGTACTCTGAGAAAACCTGCCATAGTGCTACTTTGTCCACCATAAATCCCACATCACCTGGGATCGAACCCGGGCCGCCGCAGTGGGAACCAGGCGACTAACCGCCTGAGCTATGGCACGGCCTCTCGAAGACCCGTAGTTTTAGCATCCATATCTGCAGTCCACGCTTGGGATAGAGACAGCAGAGGAGATACTATCGTCTGTTGAGCAGATGGATGGAGTATGAATGGGTATTAGGATGAAGAATGGGTGTATGGGAGATGGATGGATGGACAAGTGGAGAATGAATGGATGGATGGATGGACGTCAGGAAAGTAACAGATGGGTAAATGGAGAAGCAATAACTGAGAATATTGTCACGTAATACGTATGTGACTACAGACGGGGTTTTGAATTGGATATTGGATTTATTGACCACTTTACTACACTAGCATAATTATAACACCATCGCTAATCTCCGCACATTACAAATCACTAGCGCACACGCAAAGTTTCTCCAGTTTGCAGTGTCTTCACTAGTAGTTTCCTGGTAACGGCTCCTAACAATGGCTATTCCTCTGATTTCGAGCTCAAGTCCTCTCTAAATTTCGACTCCCAACTGAACTATTCTTACTTCAATAGTCCTCCATATAACCCCTTTGCACGGACAGAGTAGGAAACGCCGTTTTCCAACAGTACCTCTATTATTGCATCCATTGTCACGGAAACTTGTTTACCGAGCCGTTGCTCAAAAACGGTTCTGGTATATTTGCTTATCTCGCATAGTAACAGCTCTACATGCTACAATAATGTTACATTTTAACACCCTACTGGAGTTGGTATCCGCACTGCACACTAGACAGACAACATGCGTACCGAAAGGCAAGGATGGAGGAACTTCAATTAAAATATTATGAATACGAGAACAGGAATCGCAGTAGCGCGGAAGGCACAGCGGTTCCCCCAATTTCAAGGCACCTGGTGATGGCCGAGTAGTGCGCTACATGTAGTGCAGTGACGAATTTTAAATACTGATATTGTTGCAGGGTGGACGGTAAACAAAAGCAAAAATAAATTCTAAGTGAGCATACGAATTCAGTGATAAAGAATCGATAAGCATGTGGATAAGTAGAGAAGATGAATGTGAGGAAGTATGAAGTATGGACGAACTAGTGGGAACATACGTACGAAGGGGACACAAACATGGACGCCACAAAAGGAAAATAACGCGGATCGGAGAGAGAGATTCGTTCTGAAGCGAAAACTTTTTAGTGTGAACAACGATACGTATAGCAAGTGTCACGTAACTTCGAACAAGGCCAAGAGTAACCTTGAATGTGCAGAAAAAAAATCAGACAAGGGGTTGGGTTCGAGGGTGTGAGAAGTGACAAGAGGCCAATTGTTTGTACAAATACCCTCGAACCCACCCCCCTGTCTGAAATGTTTCTCTGCGCATTCAAGGTTACTCTTGGCCTTGTTCGAAGTTACGTGACACTTGCTATAGTAGCATGAAAATAATCTAGTGCAATACGACGGTTTCATAAAGTGAACAGTTGCCTGAAAATGGCCAAGTAAGGCCGAAGCATATAGAAATTATTAACGTAATTTAAATCTAGTTTTAAATTATAGAGAGATTGTGAACAGTTGTAAGTTGCATTAAGACGGAGACGAATGAGTAAGTGGCAATAGATTGTTGACTGTATGGATGGAAGATGGGTGGATGGATGGATGGATGCAAAATGAATGGGACAAGTAAGTAGAAACAATAAGTAAGTGTGGAAAGATGAAAGATACTGTAAATAAACAAAAAGATCGACAATAGATGAGTCATCTGAATGTGTGATTCCACAAGGGTAAATTGATGGAAATTGTTATCGGTGGAAGAACGAATAACAATGAATGATTTCCATAAATTAAGTTGCATAGAAAATTGTGTCGAAGTCTGAAATTCAAACAAAAAGTCTACTCTAGGACACTGCTAAGGATCTACTTGAGTGTTTATGTGTAGATCCTGCCTTCCAGCTAGAACTGTGGTCATTTAAGGGTAAAATAATATGATTTTATTGCCTGCTCAGTACAAGTTATCCGTTTTCCTTGTTCCCTGACCATATTTATCTTCTGTTCTCTGTCTGATGCAATCCCTGTTTCAGCATATTTCTTACTCAGTGTTCTACATTTGTAGATACCAGCGCGCTTTACAGAAGATATGTTTTGTTGCAGGAGAATCTAACCGGCTGGACCTGGAGGGACCGTTGTTTATCGGAGGTGTAGGCCCCCCCACCGCCCCTCTGACGGTGCCCCCAGTGCTGTGGGCTGGAGTACTACGTCATGGTTATGTGGGTTGCATGCGTGATCTCGTCATCAACGAAAACCCCATTGACATCGCGGGATATGCTCGCCAGCAAGACTCCGGTATGTACAGTGAGGTCCACGTTGTTATGCATCTAGACTCTTAATCCTTGGGTAGGCCGCACACAGGCATGCGTCAAGACATGTAACAGTCAAGACACAATGTCTGCGACATGACACAAAAAAGGAGCACAGTTGACACAAATGAGATTATGAAAACGGCCTCACACTTGTCTGAGTCATGATGCTGACGTCAGCTTCATGCTAACGAATCACGAATGAAGTAAGACTGCGTCTTGTCTCATGTCTTGATGCTTGTCTTGCAGTTGGTATGTGGCCGCCCTTAAAATAGCAGCAACTGTGTTGCATCTTTAATCGTCAGCCTCTCATTGTGAAGACGTGGCCGTGAGATTTATTTTGGATTTGAGTTCTTTTGTCAATTCTCATAACACGAAAGGCTCAGACTGTCATCTGTCACTTGGGCTGGTGCAACGAGCCATTTATGTTCGAAATGAAAGGAGACTGAATTATATTCCTTGCTAAGAATAAATAATGCATCATCTGCTTTGATATCAGTAGAAGTACGGAATTTTGCAAACATAGGGCGTCTATGGGTATCATATGATTGTCAAAGTACACAGTGGCTGTGTTGAGATAGATAAAAAATTTCCGATAAGGGTGCCCAAATTTTAATGATGTGTTATTTTTGACCGTCACCATAACAGATTTGTAAAAATTTCAACAAATCTAATATCACTGAGTTACATTGGTTATATTTAGTGACTGCTACATGTTTCGACGCCTATTTGTATCATCATCAGGCAGTATTTTTAAATACGTCACTCGTTATTGAAATATCTTAATATGGTTCCATATTAGTGTTAATTGTTAAAATCATTATGATACTTGTAATCCTGGCTAATTTTTATGGTAGCATCATTGGCCCCTTCCTATACCTGATATTTACTTCCGATATCCCCCAGTCACAAGAAATAACCCTGGCCACATTTGCAGATGACATTGCAATCTTGTCCTCCCATACAAACCCTAATAGAGCGTCTGAAACATTACAGAACTACTTAAATGTTCTCCAGGAGTGGCTACGACTATGGAAAATCAAAGTGGATAATACTAAATCAGCACAAATAACATTCACCACCAAACGTAGGATGTGCCCACAAGTTACAAGAAACAACGCACCAATTCCTGAACAGTCCGAAGTCAAGTACCTCGGACTCCACTTAGACCAAAAACTAACATGGAAAGCTCACATCCAAGCTAAGAAACTGCAGTTAACAACAAAAGCAAGAAATATGAATTGGCTATTAGGCAAAAACTCCCAACTGTAAACGGCAAATAAACTCCTAATCTACAAAACCATATTAAAACCCATCTGGACACATGGGATTGAACTGTGGGGATGCAGTAAACCCTCCAATATGAAAGTATTACAAACATTCCAGTCAAAAATGCTACGCTCAATAACAAACGCCCCATGGTTCGTATCCAATTAAACCCTTCACAAAGGAAGTCATCAACAAAAAAGCCACCAAATATAGAGACTGCATCGTAGACCACGACAAATATCTAACAAATGAACTCACCGCTCAACCCCCGGCGAACAGAAGACTCCAATGCCTTTGGCCGGAAGACCTAACCTAGGAGACGTGTGAAGACCATCAGCGGATGGTAATCACAACAAGCTACTACGACACTTGAACATTTACTTATTACTCTGCTGTCACTAGAGTAGATTGTAAATTAGCAACCAAATTAAATAAAAAAATATATATTGTGACGTGGAAGGAGTGGGGGTATGTGACGTCACTCGCGAGACCGCAGAGTTCACGTGACCCCTACTTCCTGTTGCGCTATCCACGTCCCGCTATTTTTGTTACGATGTTAGTTTCCGTGTTTCTTACCGTGTATAGTATACGTTCGTATCTTCCGGGATTCGTTGGTACGCATGGATACGCGGTAGCGTAGCACTATGCTACAAGCCGGAAGGTTTCGAATTCCATTCCCGATAAGGTCATCGGATTTTTCAATTTATCTAATCAATCCAGCCGCACTATGGCCCTGGGGTCGACTCAGTCTCTAACAGAAATGAGTGCCAGGGATTTCCTGGGGGGTAATGGGCGGTCGGCCGGCGCGTAAGGCTGACAACCTCACCGCCATCTGTGAACCGATTGTCTAGAAGATGTGGGAGCCTCGACGTCTCACACCCCTATGGGCCTCCACGGCCTTTAAAGGGCCGTCTTTCTTAAATGTTATGAGTGACGCTCGCGTATGATGTTATTAGTTTTGTTATGCCTGTTTCTTGTTGCTGCCCTTATGTTCTGTCATAATTGAGTTGTTTTCTCTTTGGAGTGTGTTGTGTACTTCTTTATGTGAGGATGTTAATTCTTAAGTTGTTCCCGTTCGTGGTTAAGTGTGGACTCCGATGATTAAATATTAAACGATTAAATAATCAATGTTGCCGAACGCGTTTCTGCCCTCATTTTGCTACGCTCAGGGGTAACCACTACTAAAGAAAATTTTACATAAATTACAAAAAAATATTTTAAAATATTTCAATAATATAAATTAAATCTGTTTTTAAATATGAAATCTTTAAAATGAATAATATGCTGAAGTGAGTGATTGTTGGATCCTAGACGCTTTTTATGTTGTCTTGTCAGCGTAATACTGAAGGCTGTGTTATACATGATAGGCTCATAATAATCTTTAAAATGTCTATCTGACATGGTCTTAACGTCTCTGTGTTGGCTTATGTGAGTGGAATTATGGAGAATTATTGTGGCTCGAGGTTCTCACAGTTGTGATTATGAATAGTACTGTCCTCTAAGAGACTTTTCAGAGAAATATACCGCCTCCATCTTCAGGGTCGAAAGCAAACAAACCAAGCAAGTCAAATAACTTCTCCCTTCTCCTATATTACTATTCCATCTCTCTCATTCCTCCTCTTACTCTCTCTTCTTCATATTAAAACAATTTAGGTGAATATCATCCAGAACATGCCTTGATATTGTTGCATTTTAACCCGCTGCTGGGCAACGATCAGGAGATAAGAAAAATACAACATGAGTAACGGCTTCGGAAACAAGCACATTTGCACGGCAACATTTGGAAACATTAAGAGAGAACGGGTGTTATCTATGTGGTCCGTGCTGAGATATTATAAGAAGGGCAGTTGGAGCAATGAGTTGCGAGACAGACCGCGCCATAGCTCAAGCGGTTAGTCGCTGGCTTCCCACCACGGCGGCCCGGGCTCGATCCCGGCTCTGGCCAAGTGGGATTTGACAAAATGACGCTGGAGCAGGTTTCCTCCGAGTACTTCGGTTTCCCCTGTCAATCTTCATTCCACCAATTTCTCCATCATCATAATCACCCGGGGCAGGTACAATAGGCCAATCAGTGGCCGCCGTGCCGAGTAGACCCAGATAGACTCCAACCCCCACTAAGAGAATTTAAAGATTTTATTTAATTTTATTTGTGAGACAGTCGCCAGCCGGTAAGAAATCGAGCACGGAAGCAGAGGACATTGTTGGGGTCCGTCACCGGCCAACGACTGCTAAAGACATAGTAAACTGAGAAGACTTTATATACATATATGCTGTGGTTACAATGATATTTGGAGTGTGCAACTCAGTGAGACTGTCGTAGTTATTTGTAGTTACGAGTGTAAGTGTGCAATAAATGCGGTTACCAATCCAAACCCCAATCATAGTCACTTTATCACGTGATAGTATGCTGCCCAATTCAGTCCACTCAATAGTTCATTATGGGCCAAACAGAAAACGTCGTGTTAGATACATTTCTTTTGCAATCCGTTTCCATGTAAACGACATGAGAAGGTAACGACAAGAGAAAATCCCATCCTGATTAGACTAATTATGTAATGATATTTCTGACGGTCACTTTTTGACGGTTGTTGCCTGTGAAAGCAAACTCGTTCTGTGCCATCGCCGACCATTCAGCCAATGATATTTCATTTTCATCTGTTCCATGTACCTATATTCATTATGTGGTCAGTGATAAGTTGGTAGTAGTTGGTCGTTCTTGTGGTGTTGTCAGTAACTAGGCTATATACCACTGAATAGTAGGATAACAGATGAATTGGGTAGGATTTAGAAGAAAGCGGCCATGGACTAATTGAGGTACTATCCCAGAATTTGAGTTTCTGAGGAACCCACAATACACCCTCAGTCGGTATAACCAGTGTCCCAAGAGAAATTCAAACCCGGCACCTTCCGAATATGAGACAAAAACCATGCCGCTGCATTGAGCTATTCACTGCCAAGGCTAAGGACGTATCAGATGAGAGGATATGAATGTCCTTTTTACTCGGATGTGACAAGGAAATCATACAAACTAAACTTTGTGTGACAGTAGCGTACAGCCACTGGTGTAATGTATACAGAGTGTCCCAGGAAACTAAACTTTGTGTGACAGTAGCTTACAGCCACTGGTGTAATGTATACAGAGTGTCCCAGGAGGTCATAGTATCGGTCATTCTAAGCAAAAATTGTATATATACATACATGTGTCCTACTCCAAAAGTGTTCCGAGGTAAAGCTATTTCACTATACAGTACACTGTACACTGTACAGACGAGAAACACGTCATGTCCTCACACGAGTTGCACCGAGGTAGAGCTATTTCACTGTACAGTACACTGTACACTGTACAGACGAGCAACACGCCATGTCCTCACACGAGTTGCACCGAGGTAGAGCTATTTCACTGTACAGTACACTGTACAGTACACAGACGAGCAACACGCCATGTCCTCACACACGTTACAAACTGCGTTGATGCTGACGGTGGGATTTTCGAAAATATGATTATACTATAGTCCATTCGCGGAGACGAGACAGTTAGCGTAAACAAAGCTAGCCCCGAGTCGCCACAGCTGACAGCAAGGAGTAGACAAAGCGCGCAGTTACTCAGTGTACGCACTGCATTCGGACGCACGTTAACCTGCATTCAGACGGAAGAGTGAACTTTGGACGCCCCTACAATGATACACGCATCACGTGATCGCTGCATGATTTCATTCAAAGAGCGAAGGAGACACCGCGTGCATTTGTTTACGAGGACTCTCTCGTCTCCGCGAATGGAATGTAGGCAAACTGTACCAACTTTGTCACTTGAACAATAAATGCCGGTATTTGAAACAGTACGTAATATCTCTTTCTTAACATTAATTTTGTAACTGTACAGTGAAATATCTCTATCTCGGAAACCTTTCGGAATAGGACACATGTACATATACACTTTTTTGCTTAGTATCACCGATACTATGACCTCCTGGGACACACTGGATAAAATTGTCAGTTTTGACGAGGATGTATTACGTATAATACTGAACAGAATTTGATAATGATTGATGAACAAGCCGTGGACAAGTGTTGAGTTCAACATTTCGTTTTATCTGGAGTGATTTATTACTCAGATATGCAGGACTGCTGTGGTCATGTCGTCCGGTATTGTCCATATCTTCAGTGTCATGGGAGAAATGAAAAAAAAACGGAAATCATAGATAATATTGTCGAAAACACAATTCTAAATATGTTGACATGAGAAGGATTTACACCACATTTCTTTAAGCAGAATGTTGGCGCCGTTGTGGGTAGAAAACTTTAAAAAAAGAGCAACTAATTTATGTCAAAATTGTTGTCGACAGGGATGAAAGAGTTGGTGAAGCCTGATAGATAGTTACCAATGTTTTGGTGGATCATTCTGCATCCATTTCCTCTTCTACCCTGAACATGAAGGCAGAAGATTCCTCCGAAATGCTGTTAAAGATCTGCCAGACTAAACGGCGTCACATCCCAAAAGACATTACACTTCTAATTTTATATTTTGAACACACAGCGGTGACTATGAACAGTACAGTCTTCTTGGATGTAAAACTTGAAGTTAAGAGACAGCCAGAGATATTGGAGGGATATATTTCCTCCATCTTCAGGGTAGAAGTGTAAGTCAAGCAAGACACCGACAGAAACTGGCGGCAGTTTAAACTTAACTTACTGCCTGTTTCTTACTTGGCTTGAAAGTGAAATCAGTGTGTCCCTCCGAAACTTCCATGCCCTTCCAAAGTACACGGCGTTACAAGCGAGTTATAGTTTGTGTCCTTTGGCATTGTTTTAAATCAAAACTCTGCATACATCATACAGACGGTATATTCCATCATACGGTCGAAGAACAATATTGTGACATGACGCCTGAAAACAGGAATAGTGTAGTCAGAGCGGAAGTCCACTGCTAGCCAACGGCTCGCCAAACACATGTTTCGTAGCAAGAGAAAAACAGAGTAACTGTAAGACATGCTGACTTATATTCGGTTCGCCCCGAAGTTATAAAAGAGAGTTCGTTTGTGAGTTAATTGATTCCTTCGTAAGAAAGCTCAGAGTTCAGTAGTTGAGTATTAACCAGCTAAGATTCGTTACCAGGAAATGCCTAGTGAAAACAGACATCGAAGATTTTATTTTGTATGCTGTAGTTAGAGTAATTTTTAAAGTTTGTAAACCAGTGAGAGTGTTATAATTACTTGTAGTTACGCTTGTGAGTGTCTAATAAATCTATTCACCAACCCCAACTCCGTCTGTATTCACTAATACATCTGAAAATATTATGAATGAATTCAATTTTATTAAAAGCAACTTTATAATTCAATTTTTTATTGGGATTGTTAAATTCAAATATTTACGATGGACTAAATATATAACTCAGATGTCACAAGCAAGAAAATGTGTCTGTTTATTTGTTTATTGCTTAGTCATATTTCACTGCACTGTCAATAGTTCAAACTATATAGTGATGATGGGGGCACGCGGTAGCGTAGTTGGTTGAGGGGCTATGCTACAAGCCGGAAGGTCGCGGGTTCAAGTCCCGATGATGTCATTGGATTTTTTTTCAGTTGACCTAATCCTTCCAGCCGCACTATGGCCCTGGGGTTGACTCAGCCTCTAACAGAAATGAGTACCAGGAATTAATTAAAATACACGTAATTTTCCTGCGGAGTAAAGCGCGGCCGGCGCGTAAGGCTGACAACCTTACCGCCATCTTTGAGCCGATTGACTAGATAGTGTGGGACCCTCAACATCCTTCACGGCCTGGTACAGGGATAGCTTTACTTTTACTTTACTTCATACAAGGTGTGTCCTAAAAGTCATGAAATATATATATATTTTTTTTTTAATTTATTGATGATATCGGTACAAAGTGTTAATATTCTTCAAAGTACTGTCCATGAGCATCTACACATTTTTTCCACCGACTCTCCCATGCCCGGTACGCCCCATCAAAGGCCTCGACGGGAACCTCATTTAAAGCTGTTGTCACGGCCGCTTGGATAGCCTGAATGCTTTCAAAACGGCGTCCTTTGAGTGCAGTCTTGATCCTCGGGAACAAAAAGAAGTCGGCCGGAGCTAGGTCGGGGCTGTAGGGTGGCTGCGGCAGCGTTGCCACGTGGTGCTTCGCCAGGAACTCACGGACGAGCAGAGACGTGTGGCTGGGCGCATTGTCATGATGCAGCCGCCAGTTAGCGGCGATGTCTTTTCGCACGCGGATGACCCTTTTCCTTAATCTTTCTAGAACATCCACGTAGTAGGGAGCGTTGACGGTCTGTCCTTGGGATAAAAACTCTTTGTGGACTACACCCTTGGCGTCGAAAAAGACGATGAGCATTGTTTTCACTTTGGATTTGTTCATCTTCGCCTTTTTCGGCTTCGGGGAAGCCGAGGTGTGCCATTCAGCAATCTGGCGCTTCGTTTCTGGGTCGTACTCAAATGTCCACGTTTCATCACCGGTAATAACACAGTCTAAATAATGAGGTTCAATTTCCACACGTTCCTTCAATTCACTCGCGATCAGCACTCGATTGGCCTTTTGCTCGTCCGTCAACAATTTGGGGACCAGCTTGGCGCACACCTTTCGCATGTTCAATTCGTCCATAACGATGCGATTCACAACGGTTTTTGGAATCTTCAGAGTGTCGGCTAACAACCGGACAGTCATTCGACGGTCAATATTCAACAAATCACGCACACGAGTCACATTTTCATCGGTTTGGCTTGTTGATGGCCGTCCAGAGCGGGGGTCATCTTCCACTCCTTTCTGGCCCTCCTTAAACTTCTTCACCCACCTTTAACTTGCACATATGATAGAGCAGACTCCCCTTAGGCTTGCTTAAGCAGTTTCGGCAGCTTTTTTGTTGAGCTTTGTGCAGAACTTGAGCGCCCAACGTTGTTCGAAAGTACCCGCCATCGCGCGCCGTGACGTGGTCACAAAACACAGGTGCACTAAATCAGCGATACTGACGCCTCCGATGCTCGAGCAGACTGACCTTGGTCGCGCTGTGAAGCTAAAGGCCTCCCCCCCCAACCGGTTCCAGGTCGCTCCGACCAGTAGGAGCGCGGGAGAGAAATATATTTCATGACTTTTGGGACACACCTTGTATAGTGATGATTGGTAAGATGACTGGTGAAGGGAGTCGAAGATATTAATCATTTGCCTGTAGAGACAGGCGGAAACCATGAAGAATTGTGTTACTTTCCTAAGCTGGATTGCCCCGTTTGCCTACAGAGTGCAGACACTTCCGTGAAGTATTAAAAGATAAAGGGAAATCTATTCCTGTAGCAGGCCGTGCGGGCCTACATATTCTAGACAATAGGCTCAAAAATGGCGGTGAGGTTGTCAGCCTTACGTGCCGGCCCACCTTTATCCCAGGGAAGGTTTTTTATACTCATTTCTGTTAAAATCTCAGTCTACTCCAGGGTCATAGTGCGACTGGAAGGATTAGATCAATAGAAAAATCAATAACCTCATCGGAATTTGAACCCGCGACCTTCCAGCTTGTAGCATAGTGCTTCAACAAACTAGCTACCGCGCACCCCACATATACAGTATATATATATATTATTTAGTCTAATTTAATGTTTCAAAAGGTTTTATCTGGAAGGCTCCCAGAGCTCTCAGATATTTAAATATTGTGATCATTCCCATGGGACTCAGAACCAAGAATCACTGTACTGGCGAGGACCAGCAGCAATTTAGGAGTCGGTCAGTAATATCTCAAAGGGTTAAGGGAGTTCCTGGAATAAAGCAGTTTGAGAGCACCAAGATGTTATTTAAACCATACTGAAGGTTATGCTATATATCACTTAAAGTAATGTTATGTTATAAAATACTATGCTGAGGCCATGGAAAGACGCCCCACGGATGATGGGGAAGTGAGCACTTGAGGTTGTCCTTTCTGCCTTCTGTTCTATTCTCTTCCAGCTATTCTGACGTTTTTAACTATTCCAAAGAACTTGCTTGTACTGAAAATTGTAACTATCAACATTCCTATGAACAGAATATTTCAACAACTGAAGGGGAAAATAGAGAAGCGGAAAGTGTACCAGTATGAGGGTGATTTATAGCAGATGATCAGCGAGCTTCTTTCTTTATTTTCAATATACACGTAATATTGACATTACATGAGATATTTTAAGTTATTTTTTCTAACTTCTTCATGTACCTAAAATTTATTTTAAAAGTGAGTTATGTTTGTAAAATATAAAACAAAAGAATATATGTACCTACTTTATACATAACTTGTTTCTTTGATGTTTGTCACAAAAATATATAAAATATTTCGTTGATTTATGCATCAGAAAACAATTTGTGTGTGACTAAATATTGATTCAATTATACAAAACTGAACAGTATGTCTGAGACAGGATATACATTATCTGTAACAGAGCTTTAATGCCTCTGATGGAATTATGCTGATCGCTTAGAAGCATCATCTAGACGTAGTTAAAACACTATAGAGAATAAACAGCCCTGTCTCTTAGAGCCATGATATATGTCATCTTGCTGCATACAAAGTTCATCAAAGTCAACTCTTACAAACCTAGCTATATGTGGTTGAAATATGACGTATTTCCTGTCACTTGCAGCCTGCCTTTGCATAGACATAATGAAGGTTGTGTGATTAAAGTGAAGCAAGAGATGGAAGAGATGTGGTTAACAATGAACAGATAATTTATAGGTGGAGAGAGACAAGAGAGAGAAGTCAGATATTTTTGTCCATGAATTTGCGCTCTAAAGTAAATAAACTAGCAGCAAATCCTTTGCGGTTCCACTGCTGTCAGTGTTCCATCTATCAGAAGGAAGCTGTCTTGTGGCTCTGCCTACTGCAACCCTCAAATTAAAAGGAGCATGCTAGTGAGTTACTTGCTACATTGTAATTCAAGGGAAATTTCTCTCCACGAAATTACCATGACCACAAAGAGTACATATGCCTCAAGAATGCACAAAAACTTTAAATCAGAGGTAACTATATGTACCATCTGCTTTACCATTCAGAAGCTATTAATTCTTTCCACACAGTGTATTTAAGTGTCTTATGTGGCTGAGGTTTTTCATGGTTTCTTTCAGTCTTTCCAAATGAGTGTTGGCATAAAACATGTAATTCATAGTAGGCCTGAAGTCAAAGGCAGCATCTCTCCACAACAGTGGCAATTTTTTCTTTCAGGCTACACAGTTTCACATCCAAATGATACCTTCCTCAGTCTTCTACAGTTCTCAGAGTTATACAAATTTATGTTCTTTATATGTTATTTCACTTGTGTCTATGGAATTTCTATATGGGATTTTGTCATTTTCACCATGATGAGCATTAAGCTGACAGGCTTCTGGGATATGACACCATGTAGTTCAATAGATATATATGTGTCTACCTCTCCCAGAAGGTGCTCGATTTTCTGTTAGATAAAACATATTTGATGAAATGTGTAATATAAGACGATACATTTTCATAATATCTTCCATATTTAATCAAATTTATAACATAAGATTGTAAATGTTCTATAAAATATTTGATAAAAATAATAAAACTTTATTTGAGTTTCATATAAATTAGGAAACAATAAGACTGGGCAAATTGTAGTAAAGACCACAATAATAAATTTCATCAAAATGTTTTGCATAATTTTTTGAGATGAGATGAACACTTACCCAGTCATACATAGGAATGAACATAAACCCTCGACCCACTCATTCTGCTCATCATTAAATAAACTAATTATAATTTCTGGTTGCTATAGGAGCAATTCAACCATCGTGTCACATTCTGATGCCCCAGTGTGACTCTCAGCCATGTATGAATGGGGGCCTGTGCACCGAGGGCTGGAACAGGTTCATCTGTGACTGCACAGCCACCAGTTTCACAGGGCCCACATGTGGCAAAGGTATGTGCTATTTAATTGCATGTCTGTTTTCCTTCAGTTGTGTACGTTTACTTGTATCTAGAATATTTTATGAAAATTGTCAATATTATAGACAGTATAATGTGTAATGTTTGTTTTTTTTTGTTATATAACTTAGGAGGATGAGGTGGGCAGGACATATAGCACGAATGGGGGGGGGACAAGGAATGCGTATAGGATATTGTTGGGAAAGCTAGAAGGAAAAGAGACCACTGGGAAGACCAAGGAGTAGGTGGGTGAAAAATGTTAAAATGGATCTTAGAGAAATAGGATGGGATGGTATGGATTGGCTTGATCTGGCTAAGGATAGGGACCAGTGGAGGGCTCTTTTGAACATGGTAATGAACCTTTGGATTCCATAAAATGCTGGGAAATTCTTGACTAACTGCAGAATTGGCAGCTCCTCCAGAAGGGCTCAGCTCCATGAGTAAGTAAGTATATAACTTAGAAGAGAATTAGAAGACTAAGCAATTTGGCTCCAACTGCAAAACTTGTGGATTACAGTTGGAACGTGACAGAGTGAATTCTCACCTGGACACCAACTCTCCTGACTGACGTGTTCCATGGGCTTCCTTGGACCATCCAGACAAATACCATTAAACTACCTTTACTTAGGTCATGATTATTTCCTTCCACTCCCATTCGAGTTTATTATTCAATATCATCCAATCATTCAACACTAGATAGTCTGAAATACTGACATTGTTGTTAAATAATGTATAAAAAGAAATTTTAGTAGTTATGAACAGCAGTGGAAGATAACTGCAGTGGAAGGTATACTTGAATTGCTATTGCAGTGTCCACATTTGCCAAAAATATATATTCATGCCTTGTCTGTAGATAGCAGCACCATTAAATTCATATTGTTCTTATGTAAGCTTCATTTTCTTTGTAAAAATGCAGGCCTAATTACATTTCCACAAGTTTTTAAGTCGCTGAAGTCAGCTATTTTGTTAAGAAGTTTGCCTATATTAGAAAAAAATTGTGGTTTCACAGAAACTGGTTTCTCAATAAAGTTTTTACTGTAAATTCCTCTAATGATGATAACCACAACGATTTTCTATTGAAATTTTAAGATGCGCTAAGCTGGTTTAATTTTGAAACTATTTCCTCACTCCGTAACTAGCCAAATGTCAGGAGATAGAGCCTCAGACTATAAGACCAAGCAGGTGATAATGTGCTGCCTGGTCATCGTTATCACTCACTTCATGGAATAATGATAAAGAATTATGGATCAGTGGTGGAATGATAATTAATAGGGAATAACTGAAGAAACTCAGGGAAAATCTGCTCTAGAACCACAAATCTCACTTGGCATGAACTTGAGGTTTTGCAGCCAGAAACCCTGGCACCTAGAGTAATTATATTAAAGCTAAATAATTTTAAATCCATTTTTTCAGCATTCTAAACACTTGAACTAATTTTCCCGGAGAAGAACCATCAACTATCGTTGTACGAACGCGATTTTAAAATACTGAAAGAAAGAGACCATAGGAAAATTATCAGTTCTTATTGCCTGTTGGTTGCATAGTATGTCTTGTCCTTTTAACACCTCTTCTTTGTAGCTTTGTTATTTCTTTGACTATGATTTATGAGGCCTTCTGCTCTTCCAACAGACACACACTGTTTGTTCAGAAATCATTAACCATGACACAAGGGATTTCTGCCATCAGGTAATGATAATAGAAATCTCTTTGAGGCACAAATAAATTGATAGAATCAAGCAGTATTACATACATACATCACATTCAGTTGTTATCTGTACATAGAAAGATGCATAGTTCGAATATTGCACGAATGGCAGGATTGATGAATGAATTATTATAACATGGCAGCCTGGCGCAATACACAATTGCTTTTCAGTAACATGACGTTGATTCATGAAATACAGAGGTAAAGAATAAGATTTAGTGAGCAAGTTAGTTCAAACAGTAATATCTGTGGCCTGTATTTAGGAGGAGCCCAGTTCAAATCTTGGCCAAGACATGCTATCCTGTCTGAGGTTCTTCGAGTTCCTCATGTTTTTTCTCAGTCATTCCAGGCAAGTGCCTGAAAGTACTTCAAATTAGGTGTCAACCACTTACTTCCACATCCATTTCAATTAATTATTCACCAATCATCTCATCATTTGATACTTAATAATCTTAGATACTGATGGCATCATTAAATAAACTGTAAATAAAATAATAAATAATTAAAAATAGATAAAATTTAGAAATATTTGCCGACTTCAGAATTTGGGAAATCTTAATTTTTCATGGCGAACAAAGACTTCCAGGTGATCATTTATGTAAATACAGCAAATTATGCCTCAGTTAAAATGTTACTGGGGGACATTTTCATTTGAACCTTCATCAAGGATTCATGTAGTGGAGTCAATAGGTATAAATTTCCTTGTGCATGTATATATTAGTACTCATCAGCTTAGCTATTCAATGCTCATTACTTCTTTAAAATTTAGTAACAAATATAGTTATTTGTTCTATCTTCGATTCTTGTCACATGTACTATAAATAATTGTCTCATGATGACAGACTCAACAACGCTGACATTCAATGGGTCCCAGCATATGCTGATCACAATGCCAGATGAATTCCGCACCCAGACAGAAGACGTGACACTCCGGTTCCGCACGACAAGGCCACTTGGACTGCTTCTCACCACCAACACCGAACAGTCAGCAGGCAAGCTGGAGCTTGCTCTCATGGGTGGCAGGGTGCGTCTTGTGGCCAGGATGGGTGACCGGGAGAAGGTGGGTCTTGTTTGCCCTTCGTCTGTTCTTGTGTCAGACCAAAAACTGAGCAATTTCAGTGCATCTGGTATGAAAATCGTGCTAACTAACCGAATGGAATATATTCTTTCTTGAGAAGCTGATAGTTCCCCAGCTAGTCAAGAAATTCCCAGCTGTATATGAAACCGAGTTATTCGTTACAGTGTACATAAAAGCCAGCCAATGGTCCATATGCTGGGACAGAGGCATCCAGTCCACACCCCTCCCATCTTATTCCTTTAAGATATATTTTAATATCCTCCCATCTACACTTAGGTCTTCCAAGCTGTTTATTTCCTTCAGGTTTTTCTATGCATTTTTCTTTGGTCCCATGTGTGCTATATCTTCATCCCATATCCTCCTCTTCGAATTTATGGTTGTAATAATATTTGGGAAAGAGTATATAGTTCATAATTCCTCATTATGCAACTCACTCTGTCCTCCTTATTTTTTCCTTTTTTTTTATCTTAGACCCACACATTCTCCCCAGAATCCTGTTCTCAAACACCCTCAGCCCACTTGCTATTAAAGATGTTCTACCAGGTGATACTCTGATACCATGCTGTCCTCCCAACACTACCAGGCAACTTTCTGAAATGTGATGCCTCTGTCAGCAGTCAACATAAGGTCTCTTAGAAATTTCTACTACATACATCTTGGTATCTTCTTTATGATAACGTGTTTGACACCAAATGTTACAGTCAGTTACTTACTTAGAATACCTACATTCTACTTTGAAGGCCCAATGTTAAAATTTCAGTCTAGAGACTGACTGTTGTTGACTAGGTTTTTAGTGTTTTTTATCAGTTACCCCAGACAAATACCATGATATTACCTTAAACTAAACCATGATTGCTTCCTTCTGCATCCTTTCAAATCCATTATTCACTCATAATACTGTCACTTGAATCTGTATAATCAGGGCAACTGAGGGATGCATTAGCTCTAGGAATTGGAGTTTGATGTCTTGCATGTCAAGCCATCACATTATAGTATTTTCCAAGCGCCATTCATTCAAGGGTAAATGGGTAAGTAATGGTATGTATATGCATACACGCACTTCTGAGAGGATCTCTAAATGTAGGTAAAAATTATCAAATGCTTATTAACCGTGAATTACAAATGAAATGCTAATATTAATAGATATCACCATCTGTCAGATATAGCAACTTTTGCAAAGGTCTAAATTGTTAACACTTTACATTTACAGAGTTAGGAAAATACGTAAATAAATAAAATGTTTGACTTCTGTTTGGGCCATGGCCAGTTTGAACAAGCTAACCTATGATTACGATTTTCATTTATTTCTCAGATATGATATAAAATAAATTTTAGAAATTTCCGTGCATGTTCTTGTAAATTGTTAAATTTTGGAATTAATAAAAAAAAGAAGAATATTCATGACAATGCAAAACCTATTAATTATATTATTTATTGTATCTCCAAGGAAAAATATTAATATCTGTTTAAGAAGACATATTTTATAAAGTTTCATTTCTAAAATAACAATTAAGTACTTTGAAAGTTTACTGGGATTTAATTTAAACTTGCAATAAGGACATCTAGTAGCACAATGGATCTCTCCAGTCAGATGTAACTTCTCTAAAATATACGCTTTTTAGAATATTGTGTTTTTATTTCAGTCCCTCCACATAAATAGTTGAATAAAATTTCAAATATTTCATACAGTTTTCATTAATCAGGACCATTCATGTATTGCTTGTTTGAATAGTTTCATATCGAGTTTAACTGAAGAGAAAGTATGTTGTTAATGACTTTATATTGCGCAATTATGGCTGAAAATCAAGCAAATCAAAATTCTAATGTTGTCTTATATTCTTACTGAAGGTTTCACAAAGTTTCCTGTAGGTTTTCCCACTGGATGCTAGATTATTGGTTGCATTAATGTTTTCCACGTTTGTTGATCTTTTAATTAAACATGTGCCATTATTGGTCTCTCAACTACAATTCTATGTAGTTCATATGTTATAACCGCCCACAAGCCTAAATGGTATTTCATAAAGTTATTCTCAATAATTTTATAATAATTACGCAGAGTGTGACATAGCTCACGTCTTGCACACACGAAGCTGCCTATTTCCCAGATGGATCACACACACACACAAAAACTCCAGATGGCCCCCTGGTGATTTAGTTAAGCATTTCTTGGAATTTTGGTGACTCTTGACAGTTTCTGCTAGTCTTAAGTCACACGAAGGCGTGCCAGGAGGGGACGCTATGGCCAGCATACATCATTACCTTTCAAAAGTTACGTTAGGTCATTAAAGAAAAAAAAATTGCCTCTAGAGTAAAATGATTGGAAGTAGCGGATTCAGAGTCAACTCCCTTATTTCAAATCTGACCAATCCTCAAAAGTCGAGGGTGTGACTTGGGAACTTTGCGGAAACTGGAAAGGCTCACATCTCTTCAGAAAAACAGTCTTCAAAAACTCATCAAATAGTCTTCAAATACTCTTCAAACAGTCTTAAAAAAAAAAGTGGTGGTCCAGCTAGGAACGGTTGTAAGTGTTTGGTAGTTCACCTTGAACTTGGTGAATTGTGTATGTGAACTGTGTTTTGTTTTACACTTTCTTCACAAAGAATAAATTATACTCACATGCAAAGTGCAAGTGTATCATTAGACGCTTCTGCCTCCCTGGCTGAGCGAGGCCCATACAAAAGATCCTGAGATAGTCTCATCTCTACCTTCTGAGGTAGAGAAAATTCACCTGTGTTCCTTTGGCAAAGAAGTATCAGCAACAGCCGCTGCAGGCGGAAGCCAGGTGAAGGAACAGGAAGGTAAAGGGGGACGGCGACAACAAGAAGGTGACACCCAACGTAAAGGGCACTATACAGAGAGAGCGGTTACAATGTAGCACTTAATTGAACTCCTAACCTGATGTGGACATCACACTGACGATACTTCTCTCAAGAGCTCTCCCACATATTCTGGTAGTTAAATTCCTCCACTTCTGGAAAGTAATTTATACAGTTTCCAGCCACACTATCCTGTGGTTGGTGAACAGTTATGTTAACCGCAAACAAGGCACCATTTCCCACAATCCAAAATGATGGATTGCTTTCATTTTGCTGTTCATCTGGAAAGCAGCTGAAGTCATATATATTTGTGGCTTGAATATTCACAGACAGACCACAGCAGTGGTAAAAAACATTATTTTGAAGACCATTTTAATCGCTTGCTATTTGCATAAAAATATTTCATTGATGTTTTACTTTACCTCATTCATCATTTGCATTAAACAGAGTTCCCTGTTTGTGGTTTTATATGATGCTTTCAATATTTGGGATTATTGTTGTTGATTGACAATGTGACTGGTAAATTGAAGGGAATTTGACAGAAGTAGTTGTGGCATAATTGAAATATTATCCCAACATTTTCCTGGAGGGACTGAGGAAAAACACAATAAATCCCAATTAGGATAACCAATAGTCCCAGCCTCTATTTGAACCAGGAATTTCCTGAATACAAGTCTAGAACGTTGCTGCTACACCAGTCAGATTAGCTTCCAGATGTTTATTTGAAATTATACTTTTTTACTATGTGCTTTATGTCATTATTAATGAGTGCCAGGAATCTTCCTGGGGTAAAGGGCGGACAGGTGGCACATAAGGCTGACAACCTCACCGCCATCTGTGAGCCGATTGGCTGCAAAATGTGTGAACTTCGTCATCTCAAAAACTTGTGGACCTCCACGCCCTGTTACAGGGATAGCTTTATGTTTTTTACCCTTTTACAAAAATAATGAACACTTTACATGAAGACCTGCCTCTGTTTCTGCCTGCACTTCAAATATGTCATATGTAAATTTCCAAGAATTTATCAAAGCAAAATATGTTTGAAAATTAATTGGACAGAAAATTGAAACACATGATTTATGCCCAATATATTATGCTGTAACTGTTAGGGTTTTCAAGATATGTTAGAAGTGTTGTTCTGTGTACATTTCATGGCTTGTCTTACTACTGATAACATTACAAACTTTTGGTATGACTCCACATATATTATATAGTATTATCTATTTGAAAGAGTTGTCTTTTTTGTGTCCTTTTCCAGGTGTTGCTTGCAGGCCAAGGCCTTAATGACAACCAGTGGCACACTTTAAGGTTTTCTCGGCGTGGCAGTAATCTCAAACTTCAAGTTGATGATGACAGCCCAGTCAGAGGTATATCTTAGATAAGACAATTTGTAATCACTAAATCCATCCCACTCATTAAAATAAATCAGTTTACAATGCAGCAATCTTCAGTTTCTTTGCTTATATAGATGTTTCATGATTATACATAGGTGAGTCAATAAGTGGGGGTACTACATGTTTGAATGAGGCACTTGAGGGTATCGCTACTAGATGGTAACATTAGTCCAGTGGCAACTGATGACATTCGACACAAGACAATCGATGTTTACAAAAGTGAAACAGCAGCTGCAATATGGCGGCCCCTATGAGTGAGTGTACAACCCTCAAGCAGCGCTCCGTTGTGCGATTTTTATGGGCAAAAGGTATAGAATCAAAGAATATTCATAAAGAAATGCTTTCCATCTACGTTGAGAAGTGCCTGTCACGTCATGCTGTTTACAATTGGGTGCAGAAGTTCTCTGAAGGGTGGACACATATCGAAGATGAACACCACGTCGGTCGGCCAACGGAGATTGCCACAAAGGCGAATGTGCAACGGGTTGAAGACTTAATCCAAGCAGACAGAAGGGTAACTATAGACACTATAGCCACTGCTATTGGTTGTTCACACGGCATGGCCTACCTCATAAAGCATGACAGGTTAGGTTTTCACAAAGTCTGTGCACGATGGGTCCTGCACATCCTGACCCCACAACACAAAATGCAAAGAATGGATCTGGCATTACAGCTTCTCAGTCGCTACCATGATGAATGACACGATAAGCTAGCCCGAATTGTCACAGGTGATGAGTCTTGGGTTCACCATTACCAGCCCGAGACAAAGCATGCGTCAATGCAGCGGAAACATCCTGCGTCGCCTGACAAAAAGATAGTTTAAGGTGACACCATCCTCCAGGAAAGTGATACTCACAGCCTTCTGGGATCACAAAGGCATACTGATCACCGCATTCCAGCCTCAAGGACAAACTGTAAATGCCGACTCCTACTGTAACATCCTCAGGAAACTTCGTAAGGCCATTCAACGGAAGCGACCAGGACTCCTCACCAAAGGCGTGTTGCTCTTGCATGACAACGCGCGTCCCCATACTGCCAACAAGACAAATGAGATGCTGCGAAATTTCAAGTAGGAAGTCCTCGAGCATCCTCCATATAGCCCCAACCTTGCTCCAAGCGACTTCCATTTGTTCAGCATTCTTAAACATCATCTTTCAGCTGAACATTTTCCCGACGTTGAAGCTGTAGAAAGGGAAGTCACCGCCTGGTTCCGGCAGCAACCCAAATAATCTTATGCTGCTGGTTTTCAGGGGCTTGTGAAACGATGGGACAAGTGCCTCAGTGTACAGGGATTTTATGTTGAGAAATAGAAACATTTCTCAAATCAGTACTCTAATTTGTTTAAGTTTTATATCCATTTGTGACTTACTTATTAACTTACCCTCGTGTATATATACGAGGGTTGGAACTTTAAATGTGGTAACTATTTATTTACAACTATACAAAATAGATGAATGTTTCGAAGTTTTACTGTCCTTCAATATAGTCAATGTAGTCAATGTAGTGTACAACCCATTGCCAGTGATGTGGAAGTCATAGGATACCTTTAGCAGTGCCTGTTGTGTTGATAGTTCGAATGGAGCGGTCTACTGCCTGAAGAATCTCTGGAACAGTTCTGAAGCGAATGCCACGAAGTGGTTCCTTCATCTTAGGAATCAAGTCAAAGTCACAAGGGCTTAAGTCCGGGGAGCATGGTGGATGGTACAGCACTTCCCAGCCCCATTGATTGAACAAATCAGCCACAGCTTGCGCTGCATGCGGCCAAGCATTGTTCTGCAAAATGATGGGTGGGTTCTGCAGAAAGTGTCGCCGCTTCTTTCTCAAAGCTGGTCGCAGCTTGTGTTCCAAAATTGAACAGTAATACTGCGCATTGACAGTCTACTGTCGGGGAATGGTATGCGTTAGGATAACACCATCACAGTCGTTCATGAGAATCACCATAACTTTCACATTGCTGGGGTTCTGACGAACTTTTGATTTTCGTCGTGACCCGTAATGACGCCATTCGTTCGTTTGGCGTTTCATTTGTGGCTCGTACGATTTGGCCCATGTCTCATCCAGCGTAAGAAAGCCTCTCCTTCGCACTCATAGCGCTCCAAGTGGTTACAAGCAGTATCGTATCGTAGCCATTTCTGCATTTCCGTCAAATCATGCAGAACGCATCGTGATGCAAATTTTCTCATGCCCAGGCGTTCCTTCAGAATGTGAAGCACAGTCGTATGCGCTAATCCTGTCTCTCGGGTCAGCTCACGAATTGTATGGCGTCGATCACTCTCCAGTAATGCAGAAAGAGCATACACTTCTTCTTCACTGACACTAGGAAGACCTGGCCGACACATGTCTGCCACATTTTGGCATCCCTCATTGAAGGCTTTTACCCACATTGCCACTGTTCTGTAAGGCAATGCAGATTCCCCGCAAGCCTCTTGAGGACCTTGATGACACTGTCATGCTGTACGGCCTCTGGCACATTCAATCTTTATGCAACTCCGTTGTTCCTTGTGACAACACTACGTTAGACCACCAGCTAACACTAGTCTCTGTTCTTCTCGTCACTTCACATGCGCGTGATGTGGGAAGGGAGATTCCATTTGCTCTGAGTTAAGNGTAGCAAGTTGCAATACCAACTATGCTATCCCGGCTATACGTATGTCACAGAAATTCAGCACATTGCTACATTTTATTTATTTATTTATTTATATATTTAAAATGGACAGTGTCCAAAGAAGAAAATGCAGTGACAAACCAGAGCTAAATGAATCCAGATCACATCTTCTTATTTCTTTAATATCCACTTTAATATCATCCTCCCATCTATGCTTAAGTATTCCTAGTGGTTTCTTTCCTTCAGATTTTCCTACCAAAACTTTGCGTGCATTCCTCATGATTCGTTGATTCAATCATTCTTATAAGCAAACTATTCCACATAATTTTAAGGTTATAATTCATTTTCTTAAGTTATTACTTCAGTAAAACTGGGACCATTCATCTAGTGATGCTAATGACTGTTGTTCCGATCTCATAAGTTTGCATAGTTGCCATGTTGGTATTGTTGATCATGACTGAAAATTATCAGAACGGGCTTGCTATTCATATTGTGTTTCATGAAAGCTGCTCTGTCCTTGTATATAATATAGATGCTTGTAACTGAATGGGGAAAGGATGGTAAACAAACTGACAATCATACACATTCTGAATTAATAGAGCTCAAAACTTGTAATATTGTACCATCAGGACTCTGAAATTTTCCATTGAAATGTTTCTGCATTGTGTAAAGTGCTAATGTATCCATTCTAGCATTCACATTATGATAAGTTTACTTTTAAATGGTAATATTTCTGTGGCACTTGTTAATTAAATGCAATGTGCAGATCAATACACTAGCACTCTTTATCACAGTTTTATTTGTGTTTATTTGTAGTGTATTAAATGACCCAGTAGTAACTCTGATTATGTAGTGCTGAATGATTGTGGATAGGCGATAGTTAACCGAGCCAAGATTTGAACTCAACATGTCCTGAATACAAGCCTTGAGTTTTACCTCTGCGCCAACCTGCTCAGTACATTTTATGTTTAATTGTGAACACTGAGAACATACTAACATTCTGTTTCTAGCGGATGCAGTGTTTGGAAAGCAGAATATCCTGGAGTTCCGGAAAATGCATGTTGGTGGCTTCTTTCATGATGAAGAAGAGGTTCAGATAACAAACACTGTTCCTAACTTCGTTGGATCCATGCAGCAGTTCTCATTTAATGGCCATCTGTATTTTGAGATGGCTCGATCTACCGGTGGTGGTTATGGTGGTCAACATGCACCTGGGTCTGCTCCCCAGTTGCATGTCACTGCCAAATTTGGCAAACGTGATCATCAACTAGTACATCATCCAGTTACTTTTCGTTCAAAACACACATTCGTTGGTCTTCCGGTCCTTAAAGCTTATTCTGCCACTAATATCTACTTCCAGTTTAAGACCCGTGAACCAAGTGGACTGATATTATATAATGCTGGAAGAGAACAAGATTTCTTAGCTGTCGAATTAGTGAATGGGCATCTTCACTATATCTTCAACCTTGGAGATGGACCTGTGAGAGTTCGTGATAATGCCAGAAGTAGTCTGAATGACAATCGCTGGCATGCTGTTACAATAGGCAGACCAAGCCCAAAGCAACATACCCTCATGGTTGATGACAACTTTGCTATTGTAACAAGTTTGGGTACTAATGAGAATCTAGATCTTGCTGGTATTCTATATCTGGGTTAGTATCAAACGTGTTTATTAAGATTATTCAGTTTACAATATTATATTTCAGCATCCTGTTACACTCACACAATATATATTGATGATGATGGCCATTTAGGGCCGAAACATGTAGTGTGGAGGAGGAAAAAGAAGCAAAAACTACAATAAAATTGTTGCACTTAAGACGGTATTTGTCCATATATATTATTCAGTTGTCAAACAACATTCTCACTACAGCTCTTCTTCTTTTTGGTAGTTCTAAGTATTTACTTGAATATTCAGAAGATTGGTTATACATCATTCTGGGATGTGATTCCATGTAGTTTGAAAGAAGTTATTGAGTTTCAGAGGAATATGATGCCTCCATTTTCTGGGTTGAAGAATATGCCAAGCAAACAAACAGGTTTCAAATGGCAAGCCAAGTCAGCCATACAGGGAAAAATGGTATGAATGCTGACTGGGGTAGGAACACAGAAGGGACAACAGGTACACGGAGAGGAGTAGCAGAATGGAGGCCCTGAATGGAATGCTTTTCTTAGAGTATAGAGATAAGGAAAGGTGGGAAATGCTAGCACAAGCAACCAGCAGGAGTTGCAGGCAGGAATGCAGAGAGAGATGAAAGGAAGAAACAAGGAGGGAGTGCATGGACATAAGTGGCATGAAAAAGAGGATCAAGTTAGGGCTGAGTCTTAATATGGAGATGATGAAAACAAAGCTGGGAAGGAAAATACTGACATGAATGGGAAGGAAAGAGAAGCCACTGGAGGTAGAGATTAAGGAACCTTCTATCAGACTACATAATGTCTCATCCTAAAAGCTAATAATCTTCAAAATTATGTGCAAGTAATTACTTTGTATTATACAATACAATTAGTATACATTTATAACAAATACAGATTATCATTCATTAGAGAGTTTAATTATTTTTGAAGAACAATTGTCAAATCTTGCTTCTTATTTTTAATATTGTGAAATTTTGCCCTTTGCAAACTCATTTAAATGGCGCCATATGTGCCCTTGCAGCTACATCTAAATCTCTTAAAATCCCTGTTCTTGCAGTATTGTCTTATTCTTATATCATGTCTGGTGTATATCAATAAGTGAAACAGATTGGTTGCTCATGTAAGGAACACAGGATAGCATAAGGCTCTTAAAATCTAAGAATGAACTTCAAAATGTGTCAGAGACATGGAACAGCTGTTTCAACAGAAGTGCTGGAGATCATGTTAGTCAAAAATAGATTACTGTAATTTACTTTAAATTAAGATGATGCCTAAAATAAACATATAAATATTTAAAATAAGTTCTTCTGTTTAATTGCAGTCTTGCATGATTTTAGGTGGTGTTCGAAAAGATATATACTCATTATTGCCAAAACAAATACAGTCTCGTCATGGTTATGAAGGCTGTTTGGCCAGCCTTGACCTGAATGGAGAATCTCCAAACCTCATGGTCGATGCTGTAGTTCCGAGTCCTCAACTGGCATCTGGATGTGAAGGTAACAACTGACATTGATTCCAGTTATGTATCCACTGTGTACTAAACTGTTACATTTTTTATTAAATGAAAGGTTTCATTTTGAATTGTACTTCTGTGTAATTCGAATGCTACATTTTGCCTCCCCTTCTTCTTGTAATATGATATCCGTTTTTATATTTTATGTACCAAAAGTCTCCAATTTTCTCTATCATCCCACATCATTTTTTACTTTTTACTAGCTCTCTTCTGGTTTGTGGAAGAATCATCTTATCTAGATAATCCCAACAGACCCTTGCTTTTTATAATGTAGTTCTAATATCCTTTATTTCCTCTTCTATTAGTCATTACTTTCCTAATTCTATTAACTAATTTTTAGTACTAATTTCTTTCCCAAAATTTTCTTTTTGTTTTAATTCTATCCCTTCTTTATCCTTCAAAACTTCTAAAAAAAATATGTATATTGTTATACTTTGTATAAAATGAAACTTTTATTTTTTAATTTTGTTTCATTATAATTAATGAAAAATTCCCTTTCATGGTAGACAGCAGCGAAAATACTTGTTACATAAAAATAGTGTCATGGCCACTGATAAGAAAGTGTAAAAATTTCCATGCTATTAGTAACTCACTTTTCCAGGACCCAGCACAAAATGCAGTCACAATATTTGTGCTAATCGTGGGATATGTGTACAACAGTGGAATTCGTATGCATGTGACTGTGATATGACTTCATACACTGGACCTACTTGCTCAGATGGTAAATATTTCAAATAAGAATAATTCGTTTCAGTTACTGCATGATTTAACCTAATGGCATTAAATTAGATTAAGCAATATTCACAGTTAATTAATGATTCGTTTCCCAAAATAATCATCATAAAAAAGAAACTAACCAGTTGCATAAATGAGATTTTTTATTGAAAAGTAGCTACGGAAGAAATTCTGTCATTACTGTTTTCACAAGAGCCTACAATTTGATCATATCTTGAGGCAGATGAGTCTGTTCTACAGCCTCTCACCCTATTGCTTTCTTTGTCTATTTTAATATATCCTCCCATCTACACCTAGCTCTTCCATGAGATCTCCTCCCTTCATTTTCTGACCAAATATTTTTTTGCACATTTCTGACCTGTCCTATGTATGCTACATATCCAATACATTTCATCCATTTAAATTTATCCATCTTTAGAACATAAGATGAAGACAATTGAGTGCTCTAAAATCTGGGTACTTGAATTGAATTGAATTGAATTGAATTGAATTGAATTGAATTGAATTTATTTACATTCCGTAAATCCAGTACAGGTGAGACACCATAGGATATGGAACAAGTCAAGTTAGAATACATAGTAGCTATACAATAATACAGTAATATTGCAATTAAATGAGGTAAACTTATAATACTTATAATACACATTAAACAATGATCAAGAAATTTATCAAGATTTATCATGGACTAAAATAAAATAAAATTTCCATTAAGACGTTCATTCATTACTCATTCCATTAATCAAGTGCGTCAAATTAAAATGCATATAAAAGAGACACTTATCATACAAAATTCACTTATTAAAACAATCAAAAACAGTAGATTAGTCATATAATATAAAATAAGCATAAAAATAGTTGACAACTTCAGGTGCAACTTAGTCAATAACAGAAATCAAAAGCACGCAAGCCAACATGCTACAATGCATAGTCATACACATACCGTGTATATTTCACCAAAATATAATTCATGATCACATATGCAAAACTTCACAGTAATAATAAAATGGTTAACAGACCCTTGTTCAAACATGTTCTTCAAACTATCATACAAGATGTAATACCCATCAAGACAAATAAAACAGGATAATTACGTAATTTGTAGTTTATGACATATTTCTATATCAGTTCATTTGTCGTCACGATCTGTGTGTT
Organism: Cryptotermes secundus; assembly: GCF_002891405.2. NCBI lineage: Eukaryota > Metazoa > Arthropoda > Insecta > Blattodea > Kalotermitidae > Cryptotermes > Cryptotermes secundus. Next base: position 1,955 of record NW_019729903.1, on the reverse strand, counting down.
CTCTTACATTACACATTATACCCATTTCTGTTGGTAGTATTCTTTCATGGAATAAAAGGAGTGATGAAGTAAAAATCTCTTCAGTGCTCTCTTAAAATTTGGTACATCCAAAGTCAACTCTTTTAAAGTTTGAGGTAAATGGTTGAAGGCTTTAATACCCGCTACATATGCACTCTGACTATACTTTGTCAGGTTCACAGAAGGCAAATATAGATTATTATGGATTCGGGTTTTATGTTCATGAATCATGGTAATAGCATTAAAAAGATGATCATTATTAATCGTGAATAAAATCAATGAGTATATGAATTGGGAATAGAATGACAGTATTTCGAATTTCTCAAATAGATGTCTACATGATTCTCTTGGACCAAAATTTGCAATAATTCTCATAGCCTTCTTTTGTAATCTAAAGACATTGCTGGCATAGGAAGCGTTACCCCAGAAAATTATGCCATAGCTTAAAATGGAGTGAATGTGTGCAAAATAAATTACCTTTAATGTATCTAATGGGATAAAATGCTTTATGTTTCTCAACGCATAACATGACCTTGCAATTTTATTGATAACATAGTTAATATGCTGTTTCCATGTGATGGTATCATCAATAATTAGTCCTAGAAATTTAGTTTCTTTCACCTTTGGTAATTTTATTTCATCATCTATGGTCATTGGGGTAATATTATAACAATTCTTGGAACGAAATTCAATATATTGAGATTTTTTAAAATTTAAAGCAAGTAAATTAGCATTAAACCATGTGTCAATATCTTTTAAAGTTTGTTTGAGATTAATTTCAAGTTCTAATTTATTTACGTCAGTTATTATAATACTTGTGTCATCTGCAAAAAGTACTGTTTTATTTTTCTTATTGCTTATTGAAGGTAAGTCATTAATGTAAAACAGAAAAAATACACCAGACTACATTGTTTTATATTCAAGAGGACCATAATTTTCCTCTTCACTGCCATGATAACCTTCAATCATAGAACATACATCTGTGTCAAATGCTGACATTATTGTCTCAGATTGTTCACCTGATTTTCATTTAAAAAAATCGTTATTCATGAGCAAATATATATAACACCTGGATTTGTGTTGTAGATCAAATACTACTCTCTGATTTGACCTTTTAAGCTACGGGCATTTAATTTCCGGTAAGGGCAGCCGTACGGAATAAATTTAAATATCCGCGATTATAAAGCCATAAAAACTGTTATCATTTACTAAATTTGCTCCTATTTCTGCAATTTGCAACCGCTCTAACGCCCTTTAGTTTCTGATGTTGGTTGGGTTCCGGTGGCAATGAAAGTCTTCCTCAGGATCGTTTACGGGTCTTGGATTATGAGACAAAGGGTGATGATATTACGACTGCACACATTACAATTGCTTACTGGTTTAATATATTATTTGCAGAACACATCTATCCGTCGGAATCACCAAATTAGAAGTCCCCCATGAAGCTCGGACTATATCCTTGAGTTTGGGGACATTAATTCTCCCACCCTCGCAGATATATTCCATCATCGCTTCTGATTCGATCATTCAAACGGAAGGCGGGTGTTACAACTTTGAATCCTCCAATACCCTCTTACAATTATATCTTCGAAGCCGCTGGTCCAGCGATATTCCCAACGATTCCTGAGACCTCTCTGGACTGCAGCTACGAAGTGTAATATTTCAAACGATAAGCGGCATCCTTTGCTCATAATATATATATTTATATTGGTCTTCAGGAACAACTGACACTATGGCACCACTATTCCGTGCCGCAGGGATATAGGTGTCAGTTGTTTATACGCCGCTTACACCAAGTCTTGCTCTTAATATTCCAATTTAATCACTAGCTTAAATTGGACGACTTCAATCTCCCAAAATTATAATTTTTATACTGTATAATTACAATTGAACTTTCAGCTCCACAAAGAGCCAGGAGAAGGTCGAACTTTGACCGA
>NW_019729902.1:1517243-1517342 GCF_002891405.2 Cryptotermes secundus | reverse complement strand
ACAGGGCAAATTTATCCGATGAACATTTAAAGTTGCTACTTGTGAATAGCGTTTCAAAATTTGAACCTCAATTTAATCAGATTTTAAGAATGCAAAAAG
>NW_019729902.1:1512864-1517237 GCF_002891405.2 Cryptotermes secundus | reverse complement strand
AGTTCCATCATCCACATTAATTGTTTTATTATAATTTGTGACAAAAATATGAGCATTTGCTGCTACTGTCTGTTGTCATTAATATACGATAATTTATTCTCATGTACTTTGTATTTAGTTTATGAAATTCTGTACTTTAAATAAAACTAATATACCCAGAGTTATTAATTTCTCATTTTATCCGGCCCATTGAAAGTGCTGAATTATCTACTGTGGTCTGCGGTTCGAAAAGTTTGGAGACCTCAAATGTAGGCCGATTGTATGTTCATGCTAGATCAGCCATGCTGACACTTCGTTCTCGCTTTTAAATGATTTTACATTTCATTTCTACGGTTATTTTTATTCTCTTATGGCTGTCTTTTTGCGGCTTTTTCTTCGGGGACATTTTTGCAAGGGCTATTAAACTTTGCACAAAAAAAAAAAAATCACAAATAATATGTCCGAACACTAGTTTGGAAAAATGTGTGATCACAAGCGACACTAAGATGCTAGCAGAACGGGTGCTAAACACAGATTGATGTAGCAAGCGCACAATCCGGGAATTCCCTTCTCGTCACTCGTTAAGCGAGGTTCCACTATATTTCTAAGTAAAATAATAGTAAGATTATTCCCAGTAAAAGTAACGCAGTATATAAATTTAATTTCGTAATATGCATAAACAATGCATTTACACCAACCAAGAGTGCAAAATTATTCATTGCTATGGTGCGCTGAATCAGCCGGAATGATGCAAGTTTAATTGTAGTTCACGTTGTCACAACCTGTTTTTTTAGTCGCTTAGTGGGGGGTGGAGTCGAGCTGGGTCAACGCGGCACGGCGGCCACTGGTTGGCCTATTGTTGCCTGCCCTAGGTGATTATGATGTAGAATTTGGTGGAATGAAGATTGTCAGGTGAAACTGAAGTATTTGGAGAAAACCAGCCCCAATGCTTGAACTATAGCGCGGCCATCTTACCCACATACCTCCAACCAATAGCGAAAAAGGCGTCAGCTACCAAGAGCTGTGTCGCGATTGGTGTAGTTAAGCGAGGTTATTGAATCGCATTTGTGTGACCCAATCACAGTACACCTTTTGCAATATATATCGACATTTATGGTGGTTGGCGGCGTCGGCTGAAAAATAGTACTATTATCGCAAAGAGAAGTTGGTCTGTTTCGCTGTTGATTGTTAAGTATTGGATTTGACGTACCGAATCAAGAGCTGACGTTTACTCTTTAAGTTACATCACCATGTTATTGCTGTATATGGATGGTATGCTTACTAGTCCGAATTAAATTAGAAATATATATGAAGTGAAAAGTTCCTGTTAATGATATTTCTGTAGGTTATGCATCTTTTGATGTAGCTTTAAGAAGGTCTGTAGAATCTTGAAACACGCCATGTACTGTAATTGTGTTATAATTTTTGTAATGCTTCTGGCAGGAAAAATGGGGAAAAAAGAAATTTTGCCCTGTCCCTGGGTACTTGTCTTCCAGTAGGCAGACAGGTTTGAAACTCTTCAACTTTCCCAGGGATTCAGCACGGTAAGTCTGTTTTAATGAATGATGTAATGGCTTTATTATGTGTTGCTTAATCCAACGTAGCACCAGCACCATGTTATGAGGGTCATACTGAAAGTCACGAGCAACAGTTTTTTGTATGGTAACCTGCTTTATTATTGCGAAACCAAATACACCACCTCAATCTACAGACCTTTCTTTATATTTCCACATAATCGCCACTTTTTGTACACATTTCTCCCAGCGTTCTGGAAGTTTGAAAAGTCCCCTTCTGTAAAATTCCGTTCCAGCCATCTGAAGACACTGATGCACTGCTTTCTGAATTCAGCGTGCTTACGAAAGTGTGTGAATGGGTGCAAGCAGTGTTCGAGTGTTCGAAGATGGGCGAAGCATTTTAATGATTGGAACACCAGCATCAAAAACGAGCCTTGGAGTGGTCGTCCAGTGTGACTGGACATCAGTGACATCAGTCATACTGGATGGAATTAATTAACCTTTTACAAGATCTTACAAAATATTTGAAATCTGATATTCATCTTCCATTACAGCACTGGACAGGAATATTTGGCATAATTAATAACATATCTTAGGGAAATGCAATGATTATTGGAAATCTTATATTCATGCTCACCAGTTCAGTACTGGACAGAGTAATATGGAGAAAAATGAGAAGGAATACACCCATAATAATAAAACATATTAATAATACAACAAAAATAATAAAACAGGTAAATAAATTATCACAAGGAATACACCCACAATAATAATAAAACAGAATAATAACAAAAATATTAAAATAGTTTAATAAATTATTAGAAGGAATCCACCCATAATAATAAAATAGAATATACCAAAAAGAAAATAGGTAAATAAATTACACAAAAGTCCTACCCACACTGAATCCTGATATTGATCCTGCTTCTCAGTGTTCCCTGCTGAAGCGGATAACCAGTACTCTATACTGAGGACTGTTATCACTTAGTGGGCAACACAGTGCTTTCCAGGGTCAACAGGCATTCCACCATTTAAACTCTCAAAGAGTTTGTCAACCTCCTCAATAAATGCAGCTGTTGAAAGTATTCACTGCAGTACCCTCCTGAATGAAGAGAAGAAAAATGTGAAATTAGTGTGTTTCTTACATGGTGGATTACCAACATTCTTCGCATTGGGAAATAACACACATTACTTTAAAACACACTGCCTCTATAAAAATTTGTATACTTGTTACTTTATTCCTCATTGTAAAGTCTTTACCACCTCATTCTCTCATAACTCATATTACTGAAAGCATGTTCTGCTTTTCAAACATTTCTTAAATTATCCATGACCTGTATATTGACATACAGTTTTAAGCGGCCTCCATAGTCTAGGGGTAACCTTCCCACCTCATGACTCAAGGTACGCAGGTTCAAACCTGGCGGAGGTCGTGGAATTTTTAAGGGCGGAAAAATTCAGGGAATAAGTCCTCCGGGAGGGACTTTAAGCTATGGGTCCTGTGTCGTAGATTTACGGCACGTAAAAGATCCTCATGTCTCTAAGAGACCTCTGAGCAAAATTAGGCAAAATGTTTCCTGCCCAAGTAGTTTCCAATGCCTCCGGTAGATGGGGAAGTTATCGGGTACCAATGCCAGTAGGGGGCCAACCTTGTTGGCAGAAAGGGGAGATAGCAGGCACCAGTATCGGTAGGGTATGGAGACAGTAGAAATTAAAGGGGGATGTACAATACACTATTAGTTGCGGTGCATGGGGAAACCCACCCCCTCTATACTGAATAACTGACATACAGTTTCAGTAGTAATAAATGATGACAATGGCGTTTGTTTGATTACAACTGGGTTCTAGGGATAACTTTGAAAACTAGTCCTCATTATTAGCCACTGCATTCATAAAAGAAGCATAGAGTGCTTACCTGAAATGTTGTGTAATGAAGGATCAGGAGGTTGTGGCAGTGATTGTGCTGTAAATCTGAGCTACATGGAACTGCAAATCTGTTCAGCTGTAGTGAAATCACTTTCTCCTGCACAAAAATTTATAGTGCAGGATATCCCAACTCTTCCTGCCCATACCAGAGCCCTGTAAGAGTATTACATATTGTCTCAAAACTTTGAAATAATTCATCTATAAGTATTACAAACATGGTGCTGGTTCTATGTTGAGGGGTAAAGTTTAATACATTTAATACAGACACTACCTAAACTTAATTTTCGTTCATTCATTAAAACAGACTTACCGTGCTGAATCCCTGGGAAAGTTGAAGAGTTTCAAACCTGTCTGCCTACTGGAAGACAAGTACCCAGGGGCAGGGCAAAATTTCTTTTTTCCCCATTTATCCTGCCAGAAGCATTACAAAAATTATAACACAATTACAGTACATGGCGAGTTTCGAGATTCTACAGACCTTTTTAAAGCTACATCGAAAGATGCATAACCTACAAAAATATCTTAACAAGAATTTTTCATTTCATAAACAAATAATAAAGGGAATGCGCACAATGTGCATAGAGTAATTGTTTTATTTTTTTATTGTTGTAGTCAGTTATTGATGTGGTTAAGTTTTTGCATATGGTAATGTGGTATCTACTGCACTTTTTTTCATAGGGTTTACACACACGCGTCATTTGCTTCGTGAAAACGTTTGTTTTTGCATATCTTGTGGTGGAATCCGTGTGTTGCCAACCTAGTAATTGTGTGTCGTAATTTTCTGTTGGGTCCTGTCCAGGTTCTGTCAGTCATTGCATCAGTGCTGTAGAACTCTTCCCATATTTCCTCTCTTTTTTTTTTTTCTTTCTTTGATAACTTCCTCTGAGTTTTTTGTGCTTGGCAGTTGATATCTGAGTTCTTCTAATAGGAAATTTTCCTTGCAGAGTTCGTATG
>NW_019729902.1:1504207-1512336 GCF_002891405.2 Cryptotermes secundus | reverse complement strand
TCATCTAGTTGAAGTACGCAACAAACCGCTCTTTAATGGCATAGCTAACGTTTGCCGCCCTTGGGAGACGTAAAGGCTGGATAGGGAACATTTCTCCTTCCAATGGCTCCACTCGTAGCAGTTCTTCCCTGTACTCTTCATCACAGTTTTTTAGACTTAGAAATTATGAAGCAAACATGCTGCTGATACAATGTGTTTTATATTTCCTCCTTTCAGTTCTATGGGTCTCAAAAAAATCCTCCACTAAATGGCAAGAATAGGCCTCCGGCAATTGGTATATTGTTTAGTGGCATCTTCTTGCCCGATGGCTCTCAGGATTTCATCAAACCTGTCAATATTCATCCTGAAATATATGTAGAACCGTTTTTCATCCTTCAGGAGTTGAGGTATCAATGTATAAAACTCCCCCAGTTCCTCTCTTGACAAGTTTATATCATGAACCCAAGTGATTTGTCTCTTTCGCCTATAATAGGAACATACATAGCAACCACTTATACGCACTTAATTAAAGACTCGTTATGGAATTGTAAATATTTGTACATATATGTGACATACTGAATATGTGGAGGAGAAGAACTACGCAGATTTAGTGTTCAGTAAAATACTTGCCGGGATTCACCCAAGAGTGACAGCTAAAAGCAAAACTTCTTCCTCCAAAGACGGATCCATGAGTATTTACCGCTGCGATACCGGGCGGTCTACCGAGTGCGCTCAGTAGACCGAAATACCGAGGCGATACACCGACTGCGATAATATCGCGTTCCTCGGAGTCCCGCACCAGTGTGCGGACCTCCATTTACCGCAATGTAATTAGATATCGTCCCGTACCGTACCGAGCTGAGTATCGCGTCTGTGTGTGGGAGCCTTTAAGCTGAGATATTTATACTGTTTTACTGATTTTATGTGTTCCCCATTAAATTTTATTTCATCATTTTTTCCTTTTTCTCCCCCTTTTCTGAAAGTCATTAGTTGAGTTTTGTTTTTATTTATTTGTGGCTTGTTTTGTCTTGCCCAGTTCTCCAGTGCAGTGGAGGCTTCCTGTAGCTCCTCAATATCTTTTCCTCCAATTGTCATATCGTCTGCGTACATAATTAATTGTACCCGTGTGTTTTTCCATTGTTTTGGCCAAGTCTGCTGTTGTAATATTGAATAGTAATGGGCTGAGGGGTCCCCTTGCAGTACGCCATTTGTTTGGGTTATTTCTTCGGATTCTGACACCGTGTCTTTTATTATGGTTTTATTGTTTCTGAGGATGTCTCCTATTAGTCTTGTTGTTGTGTCTTCTTCTCCTACTATTTCCCTCAGTTTTTCTGTGATTATACTCCTGTCGAGTAGGTTGAATGCCTTGCTATAATCTATGAAAACTACATGGTATTTTCCTCGTGGATGTCTTAATGCTTCTTCAATTGCTTCTAGTAGTGCTGTGATGGCTTGTATCGTTGATCTTTGTGGCCGAAACCCAAATTGTTTTTCCAGGATAAGTGAGTCTACTGTTGTTGTTAAACAGTCAGTTAGGATTTTGGTCAGTATCTTGAACATTATGTTTTCTAACGCTACCCCTCGGTAGTTGTTCGGGTCTTCTGGGTCTCCTTTTCCCTTGTACAGTACTTTCATCAGGGATTTTCTCCAAATTTGTGGTATGGATCCAGTTTCGAGGCATCTGTTGTATAGTCCCGTTAGTGGTTTTGATATAATGTCCTTTGCTTCTTTTATATGTTCATAATATATTCCATCTGGTCCTGCGGCTTTCTTGTTTTGTGTTCTTTTTATAGCTTTTAATACTTCTGCATGTGAGATTGGTTGACATTCCCTGACGTCGTCCGTTCGGGAGCCGTTGGTGGGTGTATTTTGGCTAACTATCTTGGTGAAATGTTGTTCCCATATCTTTATATTTACTTCTTGTGGCATTTGTTTCTTTGTTGTTTTGGTTGCCACGAACGGGTCTTTCTCGGCTTCTTCGGCTATCATTTTCCTTTCATTTTCGATGTGTTCCGTTTTCTTGCTTTTTATCATTGCTTTGTATCTTTTTCTTTTTTCTGCATATTCTTTTAATTCGTTGCTATTCTGAGTTTGTCTTGCCCTGTGTAGTGCCTTTATCGTTGCTTTTCTCATATTGTAACATTCTGCATCGAACCATATTTTGGCCTTCCTCTCTTTGGCTGTTGGGGCAGCATTCTGCAGTATTTCAGTCATTTTCCATGCAGCATTGTCGATTTCGTTTTGTTCTATTGTTTGCATGATGTCCTCTTGTTTTCCCAGTATGTATTTTTGGATTCTTCTTGTTTTTTTTTGGGGGTGCTTGTTTCTGTTTTCGTTTGCTGTTCTTTGCCCCCATATTTGAATCTTGTGCTTACCGGTAGGTGTTTCCTTAGTGGTGAAGTTGATGATGTTTTTACTTTTTGTTCTATTTCTATCTCGTTTCCTTTCTTGAACACGAGGTCAATACAGCTGCATCCATTCGGCGCTACGTATGTCATCACATCTGTTCTATTTACTAGACAGAATCCTTCTTCCTGTAGTAGTTTTGTAACTTCTTGGGGTTTTTTGTCGGGTTTATCAATTCTACAGTTTATATCCCCTGCGAGTATGCCTGGTTTTTTGTGGTCTAGTCTACTGACTGCACTTGCTATCTTCTCTATTGCATCTTCTATGTTGGTTTGGTGTGGAATATATATACCTATCATTTCTAGGTATGTTGTTATGTGTACCATGTTGTCTTCTTTATACTCTGCTATTTTTCCCCATATTTTGTTGTTATAAATACATGAGACTCCTCCGCTAGGTCTGCCTTCTTGTTTTTGGACTGCATAACTGTGCGTTGTGTAATATCCTGGTATGGCTGCGTATTCTGTTAGAAAGGTTTCAGTTAATACTATAATGTCATGATTTTGTGTTATTGTATCCAGGGCGTTTTGCATTATTGACTTTAATCCTTCCACATTCCACAGGAGTAGATCCAATGTTCTTTTGCTGTTGGTCTTTTCTTGATTATTGCAGTCCTTAAGCATTGAGGTCGACATCTTGGAATGGTCGTGAGCGAAATCGAAAGCGTTCAACTCACACTCCTTTGGGCCAGAATTCTGGCGCTTCTACTTCGGATAGTCGATTGAAGCGGAGCCCCAGTCAGAAGGCTTTGCTTCTTCCTCTAGTTTGTATTTCTTCACATTCGACTCCTTCTGTTATCCCGCTCTTTCTGATATAATTCTTAATTGTGTCTTCTCTGAGCCTGCCTACAAAGAGTCAGGCCATTTTTACTGCAGCTTGAAGTTCTTCCCCATATAGTGTTGCTTCCTTCCTGGGAGGTGGGGGTGCATTTCTTTTTCTTCTTGTTTCCATTATGACGCTGTCTCTGTATGATTTTTTTGGTGGGTTTTCATCTTGTGTTTCTTCCCCTTCGTTGCGGTTATGGTTCCTCTGCGGCTTTGCTGGGGGATTTGTGGCTCCGGTATTTTCCGCCCTTGGTTCCGGGTTTCTGAGCTTTTCCAGTTCAGCGGGTAGGGTGTTTACTAGCTCTTCTCGGATTTTTTTCTGAAGGTTGCTCTCCATANTCGATTGAATGCGATAGGTGTATAATGATCGATTCCAGTCATTACCAGACTACGTAGTTCATGTAAATGTTCTTAGATGGCTGGTCTGCATGTTTCCCTCTCCCCTATGGCAGTTACACCCCCCTGGTCTCGAACGCCTCGAATTCGCCTTTGGTTAGTCCACTGCATTCCCAGTGCTGCCATCTGCCACAGCATTTTCACGCTATGGCGTTGTCGTTGTCTTTAACTTACTTCCTTCCGACAGATGTCACATGTTTCTGTTTCTGTATTTTCTGGTGTAGGTATCATGTTGTATCATGTTGGTGTATAGTGTGCGACCCCTGTGGTTTTAAGTTTCTGTTCTATACATCACTTCCGTTTTCTCTCAAATCGGTTTTCTTGCACTTACCCATGTGCTGTCTCTCTTCCCTGACACTTTTTCTGTGGCGTCTGACCCACCTTTACGAACACTTCCTCGGGGTTTTCTCTCTTCTGATTTCGCTAATGCAGCTCTCCTTTTTAATAATTTCCACTTATTTGGCTGTTTTGTTTAGATAACACGGCTGTCACTACACTACACTCCTCCAACTACAGAGTTACGTTACTATTCCCTCATAAACAGAAATAACATGGCGATGTAACTTAAAGAGTACACGTCAGCTCTTGGTTCACTACATGAAATTAAATCCCATACTTACCAATCAACCACGAAACTTGCCAACTTCAGTTCGTTCGCGATAACTACCTACTATTTTCACCAAACTACCCGACGCCAGCTACCGCCACCAAAAGTCCATAAATTACGAAAGGCGTACTGGGATTGGGTCAGAAAAATGCGATTCGATATATTGCAATAGTGGAATTGTGATTGGGTCTGACTATCTAGTTCGGGCCGTTTGCGTAGAGATGGCGTGAGTTCCTTTGTTTACACCTTCCCTTAGACGCCTTAGACAGTTACATATTACTACGCCAAGGGGAGGTTAAGTCCGAAAGCTTCGGAATCGGAATTTCGGACTCGGCATCCTCAGAATGCTGTGACCGCCGCGTTATTCATTTGCGTTAGGAACGTCGGTGAATGCTCGTAGAAAAATGTATTTGAAATCTATGGTGCTTGACGGATTCAAATCTTATGGCAATCGAACAGAGATAAACGGATTCGACCGGGAATTCAATGCTATAACTGGATTAAATGGTAGCGGAAAATCCAACATCCTTGATGCTATTTGCTTTGTTCTGGGCATAAGTAATTTGATGCAGGTAATTAATGTATGATTGGATATGACTAAGGATGAATTATTTTGTTACTGCAGTACTGTGTACGTTGTTATTTGGTTGCCAACGACGAAGAGTTCTACTGTATAGGCATAATCAGGATACTAATCTTAAATCATATTTGAAGCAGTACAGCAAAATATTAACTAAAGTGATTGCAGCGGCAAAAGTACTATATTATAACAGAATTATCTGTAATTCTGACAATAAAATGAAAAGTACATGGAAAATAATAAATAAGGAAAAAGGAATCACTAAACAAGATATAGGTATCCAAGCTTGATAATAAGCAAATTATGAATCAAAGGGAAATGGAAGACACTTTTAATAATTACTTTTTATCTATAGCGGAAACGACGAGACTTGATAATAATATAAATATAAGTCTATTGTAAATAATTCAATTATGTACATACGAGATAATTTTAATAAACCATTTATGAAAATGAAATGGAAGTACACTAATACTTATGAAGTAGTGAAAAATGATTAAATCACTGAAAACGAAGGATTCTAGTGGATATGATGAAATAACAAGTAGTATAATCAAATAAAGTCCACCATTTATAATCTCACCATTGACACATATTTGTAATGCTATGGAGAATTTCTGGATAGATTAATATATGCCACAGGCAAGCCTAGTTTCAAAAAAGGTAATAGACAGGAAATGACAAATTACAGACCAATATCGTTATTGACCACATTTTCAAAAGTATTTGAAAGATTTGTGTATGATAGATTAAGTACACATATTGAAAATAACAATATTCTGGTGGATGAAGAGTATGGATTTAGATCCCACTCTTCTACTGAAAAAACTACCTTTACATTAATTCATAAGATACTCGTAGCCCTGAACAGCAAGAAAATAGTAGGCGACGTATTTTGTGATTTACAAAAGGCATTTGACTGTGTCAATCATACAATATTAATGCATGAACTTGAATTCTATGGAATTACAGGGACATTTAAGTCATTAATCAATTCTTATTTAACAAGCAGACAGCAGAGAGTAGTACTTAGTAACAAATGTAGTAGTGATAATATATCTGATTGGGAGATAATTAAATGCGGTGTCCCACAAGGCTCTATTCTTGACCCCTCCTTTTTTTTACTATGCATAAACGATCTACCCAAAATAATAAATAAAAGANCACACTGTGTATAGGATTACAAAAGTGAAAATGCGGCCAGGGCTCAACAAGGGCTGTAGAGCCATTGAGAAATGAATGGATTAGATGACAGCAGAATTCTGACATTTATGTTGTTCTAAATGTGGGGATCAGTTCATGTTGTGAAGTGTCTTTTATCATGTAGTTCAACATGTTGTATTCAGATTTTATGGGGGATGTCAAAGGACTTCATTAATCTATACATCCACTCCCCCATTTGCCTTCATGGAATAACACTTAAGTTGTTGAACACAGGGACAACTTTACCTTGTTTTACCTTTTTATATTAGCCATGAAGGAATTCTTGTCCCTAAATTCGTATTTTATTTAAATTGTAGGATGTGATATAAATTATCTTGCCTGTCAAGTACTGATCACAGTGGCCATGCAGTCCAAGGCGTGGACTGTCTTTGCTTGCTTAAATGTTGGAATCGTGTGTTCGAATCCCACTCAAGGCATGGATGTTGTGTGTGTTTATTCTGTGTTTATGTTGTTCTGTGTGTAGGTAGTGGCCTTGCGGCAGACTGATCACTTGTCCAAGGAGTCTGTGTAAAAGAGATTGTGAAACTGAAGGAGAGGCCAGGGTCCAGCAGAGGGCTGTAAAGCCATTGATGAATGAATGATTGAATGAAATGAATGAATGATTGAAACATACCTAGAAGCCCTGTGTGGTACAAAATTTGTGATAAATGTAAATCTTTGTATATACATAACATTTTTAGAGTTATGGCAATACATATTTAAGGCTCTTCATTCAGTACACTTATATGAGTAACTTACTGAACAGTTTTATAGATGGCATTCTTTCTTATGCATTTAAATTTAATTATCCTAATAAAGTTGTTGAATAAGCAACATAATACAGATGTCTCTTGTGTGTATCAAAATGCCCAGTTATTAGGTTCCTGTGGCTGTAATTATGAACTGTACTGTCATGTGGGATGTCATGTCATGTAATTTCATAGATGTTTACTGGAATTTTGGAGAAATGTGCCACCTCCATGTTTAGGTTGGAAGAGTAAGCCAAATATTAAAAAAGTGATACAGTGTGGGGCCTCAAATGAACCGGTATTTGTAAGGGATATGATGAAAGAAGTGGGGCCCATAAAAAGTGGAGAGATTGGAGAAATACTTAACCTGAGTGAGTCACTGAGTGATAGAAGGAAGCCAAGAGAGCCTGAATTAGGAAACAGTGATCCTTGAAGGGACCATTTCAAGGGCGCATTTGGTAGGAGAAGAGGCAAAACACCAACAAGGGCTTGTAGCAGGGAGAAGGGGGGGGGGTCCTGGCCTGGCCATACTTTATCCCATATCTATACTGCTACAAATTATAAATTATAAATCACTTCGTCCAATGTGACTTGTAAGCTTTTTACTACATAAAAACTTAACACCCTACATGTATAGGTCTCTGTGGACCATCTTCAGAGGGCAAACATCACTACAAATAGGAAACCACTATCACATAATTTGTTCACATGCAAAGTACGTACACTTATATGTTACAACACACAGTACACAGAATAGAACATTTCACAAACACAGCAGTTTCCTGGGAATGTAAGTTTTAAAAAATTGTATAAAATTCCTTGATGCTAATTAAAATTAAAAGTTTTTTAGATTGTCAGTAATTAAAATTCGTAAACCATGCAGGCTCGTGTTCGTCCTCCCATCGTCTCTCTTATATGGGGCAGATATTGTGCCACCTGGCTATCTTGATGTGGAGGTTCTGCAAATATATTATGGGTATTTACTATTTCAATGTAAATACTGTCTATATATTGTCGCGTATCGGGCGTATATCGCGACAGATAACTTCACGCCGTATTTTATATAGCGAATTTTATTTCACATTCACTGATACAATCACCCAAATTACAGATTTACGATTACTGCTATCTGCAGTATCACAATTAGTACACTCCAAATGCCACAATACAACTGACTAGTTGCTGGCTAACTCGGCGGTAGCTCCAGGACTCACTGGCTGACTCAGTACAACTAACTGTGAATAGCCCTCGCTGCTCCCTATGTAGCCTCGATCGGACAATACGGCCACGTGATAGGCGCCCTTGTTGCCTGGCGCTAGCGGAAGTAACCGCTGTTACTACTTGGTGACGTCACCCCGGTTGTACCGCGTTGCCTCGCGACCAGG
>NW_019729902.1:1470796-1503078 GCF_002891405.2 Cryptotermes secundus | reverse complement strand
GATGTCCATGTGACTATCCTTAAGATCACTTTCATTCTTCCTTGGGGGGCCGGTACTTCTACACTGCCAGTATAGGTCTTTAATATCCAATGTTAGTAGTTTATGATTTGCGTTTAGTTTTAAGTTTCTTATGTTTTCTGCAAAATGTATTGTGTTAGTGATGTTGTACTCGTATTTTAATTTTAGGTGTTCGTTTATTCTTTGATGTATGTATTTAGCTAGTTTATGTGTGGGTGCATTAGTGTTATTTATTACTGGTCTAATTGGGGCCCCTTGTTTGTGAATTTTAATTTTTGCTTTCAGTTTAGGTGCTTGTGCGTTCATTTGGTGAACATGTTTTCTTTTTGTTGGGTCTATTATAGTTTTACATTCTTTCAAAGTGTTTTGTACTTTTCTTTGAAATTTTTGTGTAGGGTCTGTTCCTAATTCAGAGATGTTATTATTTTCGCTAAAAGAATTCACTTTTTTGTCCAGGTCTTCTTTATAAATGATAACTAGTGTTTTTCCTTTATCGGCTTCTGCTATAGTAGCTTCGTGTTGTGCAAGTTTTTGTTGCATTTGTTTGGTCGTATAAATTTGTTCTTTGTATTCCTTATTTATGATGTTTTATTTAGACGTTATTTGTTGTATGTTTTTTGTCGCTAGGTATCTAATAGCTTCTTGTTGATTGAAGTCTTTTATTTGCCTTATCGCATTTTCTGTTTCATAGACTAATTGTTTTATAACTAATTTAGGTGAGATACCCATATTATATTTGCTTCCTTTGTTTAACAACCTTTCTTCCTTTTCTGAGAGTTGAATGTTAGTCATATTGCGCAGGCGTGGATAAAATGTTTGCTTATTAGGTGAGTGTGTGCTTCCGTGTAGTTGTAGTTGACTAGATAGTTTGTCAATTTTATTATTTAGTTGAATATAGTGTTTGTGTTTTCTCTACCCCTGACTTACTATTACTCGTATATCCCGAAAATGAGGTGACACATTTTCTCCAAGACATCAGTAAATATTTACTCTACTACAGCGTCACATCTTAGAAGACAGTATTCTTCATGTGCTTTGTTGCTTTAATTCCGAAAGGTACGTGCTGGAAGCCTACAAGAGCTGGTGTACAAAGGAGGTCAGGCTGGCATTACCAAGGCAAGTGTGACCCTGACGTTTGACAATCATGACAGGACACAGAGTCCACTTGGTTATGAAGAGTTTGAAGAGATAACAGTTACCAGACAGGTGNCTTTCTTCCTTTTCTGAGAGTTGAATGTTAGTCATATTGCGCAAACGTGGATAAAATGTTTGCTTATTAGGTGAGTGTGTGCTTCCGTGTAGTTGTAGTTGACTAGATAGTTTGTCAATTTTATTATTTAGTTGAATATAGTGTTTGTGTTTTCTCTACCCCTGACTTACTATTACTCGTATATCCCGAAAATGAGGTGACACATTTTCTCCAAGACATCAGTAAATATTTACTCTACTACAGCGTCACATCTTAGAAGACAGTATTCTTCATGTGCTTTGTTGCTTTAATTCCGAAAGGTACGTGCTGGAAGCCTACAAGAGCTGGTGTACAAAGGAGGTCAGGCTGGCATTACCAAGGCAAGTGTGACCCTGACGTTTGACAATCATGACAGGACACAGAGTCCACTTGGTTATGAAGAGTTTGAAGAGATAACAGTTACCAGACAGGTGAGATGTATTTTTATGACCAGCTGTTGACATGAATGGCTAGGTAAGTCTTTCCACTGTTGTAAATGGCTGAGACTCATGTTCATATCCTGTGAAATCAACTTGTCATTGTGTGTCCTCAAATAACTTTTGAACCAGTTGTGTTTCCATGTAACCCCTTATGAAGGGCATGCAATTCCAGGGTTGCCCTGCACTGTATTTTTAAATATTTTTAAATATTTTTAAATTTTAAACTTCTGAGGTGGGTCACCATCACCCTGCTGTCCAGAAGTTTTCAATCATAAGTTCATATGTGCAAGGTGGGGAGATAATGAAAAGCATGTAAAATATATTGTCTTGCCAGTTGTTAAAAGTTGATTTAGTTAAAAATTGCATGACATTTTGATTATCTAATACAGTGGAACCTCACTTAACAAGCATAATTCGTTCCAGAATCTTACTCGTAATGCGAAACGCTCATTAAGAGAAACAATTTTCCCCAAATAAATTAATGTAAAATACGATAATGCATTCCATGCTGAAAAAATACTGGAAAAATTTTATGTATAACGTTTATTCGAAGAAAATTATATATACATTGTTAAGGAGCGTGAATCATCTTCATCTTTTCTTCTTTGCGGAATGAACCAACCTGGAATGTGAATCTGATTTGCAGAAAACAAGAAAAAAATCGAAATAATTAGTTTATTATTTATGATACATATCTAATTCTTTTTTTTACTAGAAAGCTGTCTAGACACATTTGTTTTTGCCGACGCTTCAAAATTTGGTGAAAATGCGACACAACATTATCATTAAATAAATTTGTAGTGCGCATAGCCACTGCCTTATTAGGGTGATGCTTCTCAGTGTACGATGCAACAGTTTCCCATGCTTTCAGCATTTCTCTTATTGCACCAGAAGATTGTTGCTTTGCCGTTATCTCCTCCTCCTCCTCCTTCTTGAGGATAGTGCAAATCGTTGATGTAGACTGATTGTATGTGCGTGCTAGATCAGCCATGTTCACACCTCGTTCTCGCTTTTCAGTGAGTTTACGTTTCATTTCTATGGTTATTTTTATTCTCTTATGGCTGTCTTTTTGTGGTTTTTTTCTTCGGGGACATTTTTGCAAGAGTTATTAAACTTTGCACAAAAAGAAATCACAAATGATATGTCTGAACACAAGTTTGGAAAAATGTGTGATCACAAGTGACACTAAGATGCTAGTGGAACGAGTGTTAAACAGAGACTGATGTAGCAAGCGCACAATCCGGGACTTCCCCTCTCGTCACTCGTTATGCGAAACATCGCACGTTAAGCGAGTCATTTTTTTACAATTTGTTTTGCTTGTTATACAAATTACTCGTTATGAGAGCTGCTCGTTAAGCGAGGTTCCACTGTTTCAGTTTCCATCAGTTAGTGGATATTTCCTACCATTAAAATAACAAACATGAAAAAGAGAAAAGCAGGACTTCGTGTCTGTATGGAAAATTTTGTCATTTTCTTGCATGATGTCTTCTTTTTTTATTTTATTGCGTTTCCTGTTTCTATTTTACGCTTGCAAGAAAATGCATGGGTAACTCTTTAAATATGCAGTAAGTGTGAAAGCATGCTGTAGGAACAGATGAACAATATGAAGGCCTGGGATGTCACTGGAAAGTGGTATTAAATTCTTCCATTTTGTGTTTTTATTCCTTAAATTTCAAATTTTTAAATTTGCACTTTCTGTACTAGTATAGCTTGTTTCTTTGTGTGTGTATGTTTGTTCTCAAATTTGCAAATGTGATCTCGTCCCAAACTTACATTTTGCATTCGTACTGTGATATAATTTAAATTTTTCTTTAATTGTTTGGTTATTACTATATAGTCCTTTTCATATTGTCACAGTAGCCAAAGACGGGGTTTGGATTGGTAATTAAATTTATTAATAACCTTCAGTTCATAACTACAATTAATTATTACACTATTGCTGATTTACACAATGTACAATCAATTCACAATAATATTTCAGTCTGTCTGCATTAGTCTTCACGGGTTTATAACACAGGAACTATAACAGTCTCACTGAATTAGACAATCCAAATATTACAAATAAATAAAGTCGTCTAATCACACATTAAGTCTTCACAGGCTGACTTCTAGTGCTCCTTCAACTACGAACTTCCTATCATTATCTCCTTGCTTGTTTGCGTGCTTCTTCCACCATTATTCATAACTGATAACTGCTTTACTTATATAGCCGAGGAATGGACATGGACCTATAGTAAACACATATCACGTGATCGCTATCCAGTCAGCCGATTGGTGTGTCAGTTGGATCTACAGAAAAAACATAGCGCGTGACCACTATCCACTTTTGTGATGTCACCACGTACATGGAAAACACTGCTTCCTCTGTTGTTGTGTGACCTAACAACAGACTATTTACCAAGAGTCTGTCTTCATGGGAACTTGTTTACCAAGACATTGCCAAGCAATGGGTGTACGATGGGGTACCCAAAAGAAACCAAACTAATTTTTTTGTGGGCAGAGCTTTTGTAGTACCGCGTTTTGCCGCTATGAGCGCATAGAGCTAACATTCCTGAGTCGATAAGCCGACTGCCGTTGCTTCAGAAGTAAGGACTAATTTCAGCAGAGTTTATAGTGACAACTGTTTTGTGTGATCATCGTTTTTGCAATGTCTGATTTTCGTGAACAGCGTGCAGCGGTGAAATTCTTCTTTTTGCTCGGGAAAAGTGGAACAGAAACTCTTGAAATGTTAAAGCGGCGTACAAGGACGATGCTATGGGGAAAACTCAAGTGTTTGAGTGGTTTTCCCGTTTCAGAAATGGTGAAATGTCAGTTGATGACAAATCTCGTTCTGGTCGTCCTTCCACGGCCCAAACATATGAAAATGTTGAAAAAATTCGTGAAATCATCAAGGAAGATCGACGCTGGACCATTGAAGAAATTGTGGAACTGTTGGGAGTGACTTGGAGCTCAGTTCAGCGAATTTTGACAGATTTGGGAATGAAAAGGGTGGCTGCGAAATTCGTGCCACGACTACTGACTGCTGAACAAAAACAAGGTCGCGTGGAAGCATGCTGTGCTTTGAAAGAAGAGTCCCGACTTTTTTTTTGTTTCCTCAAATGAAAAGAGACAGGAAAGCGTTTTGTTGATGTTGCTGAGGTGAAGGAAAAAACGTCGGAGGCGCTGTCAAGCATCTCAAAAGATGAATTTATACGATGTTTTGAAAAATGGAATAAAAGACTAGACAAGTGTATTAGTGTAAGTGGAAAGTACTTTGAAGGGGATTGAAGGTTTGTGCTTAAAATTTGAATAAATAAGTTAAAAAAAATAAGTTCGGTTTCTTTTGGCTCCCCCTCGTATATATTCCCAAGGCAAAGTTAAGATCTGTAGTCTTTTGAATAGATTACGGAATTTGGCACCCATCATGATTCTGACAGTTTTCTTTTGCAATGTAAATACCTTTTTACTGTCAGATGAATTACCCCAGAAAATTATTCCGTACTTCATTAAAGAGTGAAAATAAGCAAAATAGGTTGATTTGAGAGTGTCAATGTTACTAATATGTAACATGAATCTAACTGCATGACATGCTCTACTAAACTTTGGAATCGACGGATCGATATGGTTTTTCCAGTTTAAATGATTATCAATTTGCAAGCCAAGGAATTTTGTGTTTACTCCCTCTTCTATATATTTATCATTATATCCTATGTTAATGGATATTGTGGTTAGTTTTTTGTTATAAATTTTATTACAGTTGTTTTTTCTAGGTTCAGGGACAGCTTGTTTGCAGAAAATCATTTACTCGTTTGCAAAAGAACCTTGCTTGATAACGTGCAGAATCATCTGAATTTTTACCAGAAATTATAACACTAGTGTCATCTGCAAATAATATAGGTATTGATGAGGTCCTTAGTGTAGGAGGGAGGTCGTTTATATAAATTATGAAAAGCAAAGGCCCCAAAATTGACCCCACTGGAATTCCATGTTTTAATATTCCCCAGTTTGAGTAGGTACTTTGGATTGAATTTGATGATTTTATTTCAATCTTTTGTTTTCTCTCTGTTAGGTAGGTAGGATCTGAACCAACGTTGTTCCTTGAATGTCAAAAAAAAAATGTAATTTAGTTAATAAAATTTCATGATTTACACAGTCAAAAGCCTTTGCTAAGTCACAGAATATTCCACCAACATGCATTTTTTGATTAATATAGTTCAACACACTGTCTGTTAACTTAAAGGCTGCATTTTCAATGGAAATTCCTTTCCTAAAGCCAAACATTATTAGTCTGTATATTATTACAATATTGTATTCAAATTTCAGTATCCAGTAATCATGGTCTCTTGACCATACCTGAAATTTGAATTATCTTTTTTTTTCATGCTCCCTTTGCTCTTAATTAGCATGTGTAATTCAGGGTGTACTGTATTTAATTTCTTCAAATTAGACTAAACAGTTCTTTCATCTACACTACCATAGGCTTTCTTTGTATCATTAAAAGCTACAAAATTATGAATTGTGAAAATAAACGAAATGTAGGAGGACTGGGTGTTAAGATATCCAAGTTTGGTACTGTTTTCAGATTGTGACTGGAGGCAAGAACAAGTATCTTATCAATGGTTCAAATGTGCAGACCAATCGAGTAAGGGATCTGTTCTGTTCAGTTCAACTCAATGTGAACAATCCACATTTCCTTAAAATGCAAGGACGCATCACAAAGGTGCTCAATATGAAACCGCCAGAGGTAATTACAGAATATTTTCATATTCTTCCTTGCACTTATTCATAGTAGCAACTCTCCATGTATCTTGACTAAGGCTGTAACTTCATGAGTGCATGCAGGGATTTGGTGGTTAAGCTGCAAGGAAAGAGACCACTAGGAAGGCCTAGATGTAGGTGGGAAGATGATGTTAAGATAGATCATAGAGAAATAGTATAGGATGGTATGGACTGGATTTATTTGGTTCAGGATAGGAACCAGTGGGGGGCTCTTGTGAAGAGGGTGATGAACCTTTGAGTTCCAGTCCAAAATCTGGCCTGGATGCTGTCAGGAATAGAAAAGTCTCTTGCTCCTGCTGGGATTTGAACCATAATCCCTCAGTCATCCAGCATATAACTTTGTTGCTGTATTGACCTAGTAAAAATAATTTATTTCTTTGATGTGCTGCAGAGAAGTTATCCCTTTTATGTAAACTATAATTCC
Source organism: Cryptotermes secundus (assembly GCF_002891405.2). NCBI lineage: Eukaryota > Metazoa > Arthropoda > Insecta > Blattodea > Kalotermitidae > Cryptotermes > Cryptotermes secundus. The sequence goes on along the minus strand of NW_019729902.1, from coordinate 1,496,210 downwards.
CAAAATTCCTTTAGCTTCAGCATAATTGTGCATGATTTGTTGCATAACACACTGTGAGAAAATGAGACAAGGGGGATAACTGATGATTAGCAGGCAAGACATTGTCAGTCTAAGNATTCCCAAAATTCCTTTAGCTTCAGCATAATTGTGCATGATTTGTTTGTTGCATACTGCACTGTGTGAGAAAATGAGACAAGGGGGAGAACTGATGATTAGCAGGCAAGGCATTGTCAGTCTAAGAAATAATCATCCTTGTTATCATCATTGTCAGAGCAAGTGTAAAAGTTTTCTGTTCCATAATATATTATTATTCTTAATGCTAGATGCTCCATGGTTCAACAAGAATGTAGAGTAATGAACAGCACTTTTGTTTTTACAGATTCTTGCCATGATTGAGGAAGCTGCAGGTACTAGAATGTATGAATGTAAGAAACAACAAGCCCAGAAGACAATTGAGAAAAAGGATGCAAAATTGATTGAATTAAATGCGGTATTGCTATTTGAAAACACTTACTATGTTTAATTGATGTTACTCGGTACCTCTTCCTGTTATGTTGTACAGAAAATGGTAGATATTATTAGACTCTGATAATTAGTAATCAACAGTAATATAAGTAACACTTGAGAAGAAAATATGAAGCCAATGAACTTTCTTTTTCTTCTACCTGTTTCTTTTAAATTATCTAGCTTTTATACCTTCTGCAGTAAGAGTTTTCCTGCATCTGTTAGCTCCATGATACAAAGTCAAGTCATACTAAGCCATGTTTTAGGATGATGAACCCTTACTAAAATGTTCCCTCTCAAGATCTGGTTATATGGTTCCTCTGTAAATACGAGTCTCTGAAACAGATTTTATTAACTAATGTATGATTTATATCATCTACCATATTATGATGGATAGTATACATTTTAATAAATTGGGAAATCAGATGTTGAACTTGATTCCAAAAGTACAAATGCTATTACCCAGACTTCTTTACTGATAAAACAGTTGTCTTTACATTGGATGCATTTATATATTTCATGATTCAGTTATGTGGTACTTATGGTAACTTGGTGAGTCTCACATTGATTGTTCAGAAACTTTTCATGCAATTATCCTCTGACTTACATGATATTTACATTGCTTAACTCAAAATTTTTTATACTTGTATAAGTGTGTGGACTATTATGGTTATTATAACAGTTATCAGTATTATAATTTCAGTGCATGATATGATAGTTATTGCATCATTGTTGCCACCATCTCTGCCCAGTAGTCTTAAGTTTAAAATTGTATTTACACAGGTTGAATATGGATAGGTTTTCTTTATCCCACTGAAATAATGTGGAAAGCCATGAGTACATGCATACTGCATTTTGTTAGGTACAAAATAACAGGCTTAAACTCAAGATGTGATTATAGGAACTAATCACAGAAAAATAAAATCCATTTCTCATGGTCAGGTTCTTCAAAATCTATTGTTATTATTATTATTATTATTATTATTACTATTGTTGTTGTTGTTGAAGGGGTTAGGTTTCCCCATGCACTTAGACCAGTTATTGGTCCATTGTGTGTCCTCCTTTAATTTCTACTGTCCCCATACCCTACCGGTAGACGGTGCGTGCTATCAGCCCTGTTGAGCCAACAAGGTTGGCCCTTGGTACATCCACCCTTTACCAGAGGCATTGGAAACTACTTTGGGTGGGAAACTTATTTCCTAATTTAGCTCAGAGGTCTCTTAGAGACATGAGGTTCTTTTACGTGCCGTAAATCTACGACATGGGACCCACGGCTTAAAGTCCCTCCCGGAGGACTTGTTCCCTGAATTTTTCCGCCCTTCAAAAATTCAATGACCAATGTGTCTTGTGTCTGTTGACATGCTGAACTGGATAGGCTGAATTTAATTTAATTAGAAATATTATTATTCAGTTTGTTCACTTGGAACTAATTCAGCCATTTTGTTCACTCACTCAGGGAGCTGAGCCCTCCTTGAGAAGCTGCGAATTATGCAGCTACTCAAGGGCTTCTCAGCATTTTATGGAACCTGAAGGTTCATTACCGTGTTCACAAGAGACCTCAATTGGTCCTAGTCCTCAGCCAAATCAATCCAATTCATCCCATCCCATCCTGTCTCTCTAAGACCCATTTTAATATTGACCCACCTACATCTTGGTCTTCCTAGTGCTCTCTTTCCATCTGGGTTGCCCACCAATATCCTATATGTATTCCTCATCTCCCTAATTCATGCTGCATGCCCTGCCCACCTCATCCTCCTTGATTCGATCATTCTAATTATACATGGAGAAGAGTACAAGTTATGAAGTTCCTCATTATGCAGTTTTCTCCAACCACTTGTCACTTCATCTCTCTTTGGTACAAATATTCTCCTCGGCACCCTGATCTCAAACACCCTCAGTTTATGTTCCTCCCTTCATGTCAGAGACCAAGTTTCATACCACCATCTCTTTTGTTGCTTACTTACTTACTCATGGAGCTGAGCCCGTCTGGAGGAGCCGCCAATTCTGCAGCTACTCAAGAATTTCCCAGCATTTTATGGAACCCGAAGGTTCATTACAGTGTTCACAAGAGCCCTCCACTGGTTCCTATCCTGTGCCAGATCTATCTAATCCATACCATCCCATCCTCTCTCTCTAAGATCCATTCTAATATTGTCCACCCACCTATGCCTTGGTCTTCTCTGTGGTCTCTTTCCTTCTGGCTTTCCCACCAATATCCTATACGCATTCCTCATCTCCCCCATTCGTGCTACATGACCTGCCCACCTCATCCTCTTTGACTTGATCATTCTAATTATACTTGGAGAAGAGTACAAATTATGAAGCTCCTCATTATGCAGTTTTCTCCAACCTCCTGTCACTTCATCTCTCAAACACCCTCAAACTGTGTTCCTCCCTTAATGTCAGAGACAAAGTTTCACACCTATACATAACCACAGGCAAAATTATAGTTTTTTATATTCTAATTTTTATGTTTTTGGACAACAGACGCGAAGACAAAAGGTTCTGGACTGAATGGTAGCAAGCATTACCCGAGTTCAATCGCCTCTTAATTTCCTCCTGAATCAGGTTTCGAACTGTTATTGTTGTTTCCAAATATCTGAACTGTGCCACATTTTCAAAACATGTGTTTCCTATCGTTATGTCATGATTTTGCCCTGCATTTTGGTGACGAGACAGCAACATATACTTAGTTTTCTCTGTGTTTACTTCTAGACCAACCTCTTTACTTGCGTCCATTAAAGTTTGTGTTTTTTCCTTATGGTATCTACATTATCACCCATAAGATTCACATCATCAGTGTAGACCAACAGCTGATGCGTCCCGTTTAATTTCAGTCCCACCTGGTTTCCCTGGCCCTTCCTAATTGCATATTCTAAGGCAAAGTTGAAAAGGAGTGGCGATAAAGCATCTCCTTGTTTTAGACCATTCTGGATAGGAAATTTATCAGACAAATGTTAACCTACACGGACTTTACTGTAAGTTTTGTTTAAACACATTTTAATCAACCTAACTAGTTTCATGGGTATCCCAAACTCTATTAGAATATTGTACAGTACTTCCCTCCTAACTGAATCATAGGCTTTTTTGAAGTCTATGAATAGCTGATGTAGTGTCTCATCGTACTCCCATTTTTTCTCCAGTATCTGATGAATGCAAAAGATCTGATCTTTAGTTGATCTGTTACGTTGAAATCAACACTGATGATCCCCAATAATTTCATCTATATATGGACTTAACCTTGAAAGAAGAATATTGGACAAAATTTTATATGAAGTTGATAGCAGTGATATCCCCCAATAATTACTACAGATAGTTTTATCACCCGTCTTGTGAACTGGTACAATAATAGACTCCTTCCACTGATCAGGCAATTTTTCCTTATGCCAAATAGAAGTAATTATAATGTTGTATTTTAGTGTCCTGTTTCACTGATTCTTGTCCGTGATATGTACGTATTGGCCGTCTTGTAGTGCACTCAGTCTCACATGTCACTTCACTACATGTTTCGGCATCACTGTGCCATCCTCAGGTGTGTTATTTATGTCAAGCTATTGCATTGCTCGCCATCATATGTCATTTATAAAATTATCTAAAATGCGTTGTACAATGCTCGCAGCCAAAAAAGGACACATCACAAGACACAGTATACACAAAATATAAGAAGAACGATTCCCATAGTGGAAGAATGATGCAGTATGCAAATTTGAGTTAAGACGTGTAAGATGATGGATATTAACAAATTGAAATATATATAAATTTTATTATAGTTAGCGAAGAGTGTGCATTTTAGATAATTTTATAAATGACACATAATGGCGAGCAGTGCAATAGCTTGACGTAAATAACACGCCTGAGGATGGCACAGTGATGCCAAAACATGTAGTGAAGTGACATGTGAGATTGAGTGCACTACAAGATGGCCAGAAGTAATTAGGTTGTGGATCTTAGAATGTAATATTTCGCCTCCTGCTTGAATAAGATCTCTTTTGTTACAGGTTATAAATGAAGAAATTAATCCAAAACTGCAAAAAATGCATGATGAACGATCGCGATACCTAGAATACCAGAAGGTGCAACGAGAACTGGAATATCATACCAGATTTCATATAGCATGGCAGTACTACTCTGCGCAGGTTAGCTTTGATTAAATGCATATCTGCTTCCTGTATAATGTAAGGTTGTCCCTTTGCATAAGCACCATTCTGTGAAGGGGATAGTTGATAAGGCTCTACATACTCTGCACTAAACTAAACAGCTGTAACTGATGATAACATAGAAGTGAGTGAAGCCAGTCTCTGTAATCTGTCTGGGACCAAGGCTTCTTCCAGTTATCCATAAAACAAACAAACTCTGTGGCCTGTCGTCTGCAAGCGAACTATACCTGCCTAGCGACCGCCGCTTTTTGGCGAAGTTAGTGCCAATTTTAGCAGATAGTGGGTGTCGCATGGTCAGCACAATGGATCCTCATGACCGTTAATCTCGGTTTTCTAGACTGGAGCAGCTATTTTTTTTTAAATAGCTCCTTAATTATCCTCATGAGGCTGAGTGGACCCCATTCCAGACCCATTACTTCTCAGAAAATCTTGTAGTGCCTGGAATCGAACCCAGGGACCTCTGGATCTGTAGCCAGGAACTCTGATCACAAGACCACAGGCGGTCTTCATCTATCCTTATGAATGTTGATATAAACAGGGAACATTCTTTTGTGTCAAGGAGAATGTTATGGTTTACTCAGCTTGATGAAAGAAGTAACAAATGCTGTTACACTCTGTAATGAGTGCTTTGTAAGTTACACTACAAACTTGTTGAAATTCAGATACAGTCAACTCTCGATTATCCGTGGGCGGATTAACCGGTTTGCGGCTTAACCGGGGCTACTGATGCCTTTTTGAGGCTTATATATTGTTTAATATTTATTCACTTTTGTTTCACATGGTGAGTTGGAACACTATTTTCGCACTAGTATGAACAGAGTTCTGCATTCTTTGGTCCCGTTGAGCTAACACAATATTCTAGGGTAGGGGTGAAAGAATGCAAGGATTTGTGGAAAGTTTCAAGGAGAGATACATCGCCCCAGTTAGTCGCTTTGTATCGATCTTTAAGTGCGTTAGCAAAATATCAGGGTGTAAAAGGAAGCGTGTTGTGTTAAGTATTCAACAGAAACTTGAAATTATCAATCAGTTGGGAAAAGAGGTGTAGTTAAACAATTAGCAATGCAATACAGTATTGGAGAACAAACTGTTCGAGATTTGAAAAAACAAAAGTGAGAATGAGGAAGAGGTGGACAGTTCTGCTCTTAATCATTTGCAATCCTTACTAGACTATCTTGAGAGTGAAGAGGACAGTTTATTAAGTGACAAGCTAATATTACGTAGGCTTCGTACGGATAGCCGTAAAGAGGAAAATGCCGCGAAAAAGCAAACGACAATATTAAATTTTTTAAGTTTTAAGTGTTGGATGTTGTTGAGCACTGTGATTGAAATAACTAATTCATAATTCAGTGTAATGTAAAAAAGTATTAAATAGGCCATGAGATGACATAAAAATGAGGTTGAATAAATTTAAATACAGGTAGGCCTGTAGTATTATGAAGGTACAGTATTACAGTACTACTTTTAATAAAATTTGTCTTAACCGGGTTTTCGATTAATCGTGATTTCCATCCCCACCATTATCCCGGATAATCAAGAGTTGAGTGTAGTATCATATGCTTTCTGCTTATTGAAATCTACAATACAATAAAAGTAAAGTTGTCCCTGTGCTTAATTAATTAACTGCCATGCCATGAAGATGTATGTGGAGTAGAAGTATAGCTGCACCATTCTTGACCTCGGCACTAGAGGGAGGTGAGTAGGCAGCTTCATGCCTTGGCTACTTTACCTCCAGGGAAAGAACCCCTAGTACCCATTTGATAGGAGACTGAGTTGGCCCCAAAGCTGGTTTGTGTGGTGTGGAGTAGAGAAAAAGTAGTTCATACCAGGAATCACTATGCCAACTGAGCTACCCTTGCTCCCTCTACAATATAGTGAAGTATCTAAAACTGAAAAATTTTGGCATGGATATGGGAGATTAATAATTTTTTTATTGCTATTGTGGTGGGACTAAGTCCCTTGTGCTGCGGCCACTTCTGGCCTACTGTACCAGCCCCAGATGATAGGTGAGGGTGATTGTGGATCAGTTAGTGGAATGAAGATTGGCAGGGAAAACCGAAGTACTCTGAGAAAACCTGCCCCAGCGCTACTTTGTCCACCACAAATCCAACTTTACTAGGCCCAGGATTGAACCTGGGCCACTGCGGTGGGAAGCCAGCGACTAACTGCTTGAGCTATGGCGCATGCTTTAATAAAATTACATTCATTTTTAATATATTATCACGCGTATAAGTGACTAAAGACAGCGTTCGGATTGGTAACTAGATTTAATAACCACCTACAGGTCGTAACTACTAACAATTATTACACTGTTGCTGATTTACACAATTTACAATCACTCCACTCTAAACTTCTCAGTCTGTTTCCACTAGTCTTCAGTCCCCGTTTCCTGGCAATGGATTTATAACATGGGAACTATAAAAGTCTCTTTAAAAACACAATGTTCAGAGACTGGATTCTGTTCCTGTCCTCAGGTGAAACCTACTCAGTTGGGTCCAATAGATAGAGCTAGCTCCTATCTCCAGACAAGATGATGGATAATGTCCAAAAACATAATACTTGTAGCAATAGACCATTGTCACAAACTTTTAGATCTTCTATAAAAGTCTCACTAAATTACACACTCCCAATATTGATGTACTGCAGCGTACGTAACGGCATGTAACGTCTTCTAATTCATCTTCTGGTCACACTGGTGTTCCCTTGGAACTTTGGAACTCAAGTGAAGGCAATCTCTTATATCCTCTTGGCATGACCTTGCACAGAAAACACAGCCTCTCTGTTGTTGCGTGGTGCAGACCACAGGAAACACCTTTTCTCTGCTGTTGAATGATATCACTATGCATGCATTAACATTGCCTGGCAATGCTTCACAATAACGTAATGTGAAGTATGCTGTAACAATGTTTCTTCTGCATGGCTTTCAAACTAAAAGAATATTTTTTTGTACATATAGGAGGTTAGAGGAAAGACTAAAGAAAGGCTTGAAGATGTTCACAGGAATGTTCAAGACATCAAACAGAAGATAAAGGATGGAGAGAAAGAAATTCAGGATCTGGACCAGCAAACAGTAGACCTGAAGGAAAAAAAGAATATGGTAAGATTAATACTTGTAGTATACACGCACGCACTCTCACTCTCTCTCTCTCTCTCTCTCTGCATACAGGTAAAGTCTGGGGAATGGTTTAGTTGTATTAATGTGTAAGACTTCAGATGTAAGTTGCCAGACAGCTGAAAGCTTACAGCCAAGCATGGTAAATAATATTTAATGTATCTGGCTTCACAAATAAGGAATTCCAGGTAAAACCCATAGAGCACAGTTTCCTAGTGCACTACATTTTATTCCTACAGATCTTGTATGCCTAACAAGCTGGCAGAGGTTGTAACACTTCTGGCTTGTGTTTGGATGGTGCCCAGTTTGAATCATAATAGGCCATGACTGCTTCCTTCTAAGTCCTTTCTGATTAGTTATCATGTCATTCCATGATATATAACCTGAGGTAATGACAGCATTCTTAAACAAACCATAAATGAAAGAAGTTGTGGGAAGAACTAACTGCCTGCTTCATTTTGATATGACATGGACCACATAGAAAACGTGTCCAGCATTTCTTCCATTATTGTGTGTATTCGTTGGTGTGGTAACATTTTTACTGAGCTATTGCCTAGCAACAGTAAGGGGATAAAATAAACACACAGACTGATGGGAGGCAATTATGAAGTATGATATTGAGATGGGCTCAAGTGCCATGATATACATAACCAAGTTTCATAAAGATTGGTTCAAGCATTCAAAAATTGATAGCGGGCGAAACACAGACACACAGACAGCATGGGGATTTGGTTTATGTCATCGGAAAGGAAAACCCTGTAAGTTCTTTTTTCCATGCCCAGCTTACGCGCATGCGCCGCCACATTTCTGCCACCATGTTAGGAATCACTTGGACAGAGTAATGGCTGGGAGATAGATCAGCAGAAGTGGATCAATTGCTTGGCCTCCTAGGTCATCATATTTAACCCCACTGAATTTTTTCTTGTCGGGTTATGTGAAGGACATTGTCTACCAGGTTAAGATCAATGACCTGCAACACCTGAAAGCCTGCATAAGGGATGCTGTGGCTATGGTAACACCAAACATGCTGTATCGTCTGGATATTTGTCATGCCACCAAGGGGGTCCACATTGAAATTAGTGAGGAAGTTACATACTTAGAAAAAACTTTGATAGTTTCCCTTTGTAGTTGTGTAACCCATAAATGTGCATAATAAAAGCTTTCTGAGATATAGTTATTTTATTTTGATACCTTTCGTCCGGACACCATTTAGTGAATATTTTTGGAACAGCCATATCAATCTTGCAACATACTTTGAGATCCTAACAGTCATCAGCCACAGACTTTAGCTATATAGAATATAAGTCAAGCATTAAAAGATTGAAATTGAATTGGTCTGTCAGTGTCAAAGTATATGAATTTAACTATTTCATTTGTTTTCCTGCATCTCTTTCAGGAGGGTGGCAGTAAATTGCAGGCTCTGGAGATGGAATTAAAGGCAAAGGAAAAGGAAGAAGCTGAAGTTGTTGCTGCACATAAGGCAAACCATGATAGTGTAGTGTCTGAGGAGAAGAAGAAGAAACAACTGGAGCAGAGTTTACGTGTGGTAAATAAAAATGCTTCTTTTCCAAGTCTAGTTGAGATTGAACCACACACCACTGAAACAGAGCTCATACTGAATAAGAACCTAAAGATTCAAATATAATGAAGTAGTATAATTTTTCCTGACGTTTCGTGTGGGTGTGAAACTCGGTTTCTCAGGCTAAGGAAGGAACATAAAGTAAAGGTGCTGGAGAACAAATGCTGAGGAAAGTATTTGGACCTCAGACAGAAAGTAACAGGAAGATGGACATTGTTGCATAATGGAGAACTTCATAATCTGTACTCTTTGCCAGATATAAGGCTGATGAAATCAAGGAGAATGAGATTGGTGGGACATGTACCAGATGTTGGGAAAGGACCACTTGGGAGAAGTAGGCATAGATTGGAGGATAATATTAAAGTGGGTCATAAGGAATTAGGAAGTGGACTGGTTTTATCTTGCTCAGGATAGTAATCAGTGTTGGGCTCTTGTGAACATGGAAGTGGACTTTGGGGCTCCACAAAAAACGGGGAATTTCATCACCGGTTGACTGGCTGTCACCTTTGTGAGATGGACTGCCTTCCATGGAGTTTGTTAACTTACAATAACTTCAGGTCAGTGAAAAGCAGACATTTACACATTTTTGTGTTAATGGAATTTCTTTGATTGTATGTGCAGGTGGTGGTGACGATAGTTTCATCACTGCCAGGTTCGTCAGGAGTTCATTCAGTTTCTCACAACCGACAAATATTTTGTATCTCCATAACATCCAAAATGGGATGTTACTGAATTTTTATTTGCATTAGTTAACCTTTAAGAGCCGAGCGACACCATATGGCGTCATGAAAATAAAGTCAAGGGGACGAATGATGCCATATGTCGTCGCGCATTCCACGCGTGCGGCCGGCTTTTTAAAATCTAATTTTAAGTTATAAATTCTTTTTCTACTTATATGATTTTTGGTCACCAGCTTTATAAGTTGTCTCTCTTCCCACCTGCATCGTCTAACGGAAGTTGGCTTTGTATGGAAATCTTGGAAACATCCAGAAATCCAGGGTCCGACGTCGCACTTCACGCACTTTGTCTAGACGGTTCTTCGTTTCCCACGCGAAAACACACATGACACCTCAATTGCGAAGTAGAGGAAGTTGGCCAGTGATGTGGTTTGGCCTCCCATAATCGAGATATCTCCGATAAAATGGCAGGGGTTCGACCCCTGGGCCATTGATGGCGAGGTGGACCCCTTCCAGCATGTTCTGCACAAGAGCGAGACGAAATTCTCTGTGTGACAACAGGATGTAACTGTTCAGATCCAGGAGATGGAAAAATAGTTTATTTGTCCATTTCCAGGTTCGACGACAGATGCTATAACTGTTTGCCACAGTTTGCCCACAGCTCCACCTGAATAATTATTCACACTCCTCTTGCCATGCTGGTGTGGTGGTCCCCAGGTTGCCGACCAAGATGATGGGTCTTCCTCGAAATCCATTTCTGAATCACTTTCCTCAACGCCACTCTCAGAATTGTCGGTAAAACAATCTGANGTACGTTTATCACAAAAATTGTAGAAATCACAGCAATTTTAGGAAATGATTACAGTTTTTATTACTTTAAAATTGCGGGTATTTAAATCTAATCCTTCCCGCTGCCGTTACCGGAATTTAAAGGGCCGTCACTTAAAGGTTAATCTCTTACTTAGGGGCTAACTAGGCATCTGCCCCACCCCACATTATTTGAAAAAAAAAAAAATCAAAATTAATGAAGAGAAAGAAATGTGCAAAACATTAATAATACAAATTTGAAGTGTTTCAATTATTCTTCTTTCCTGAATACTCTAGAGCAGTCAGTAAAAATGTATTAAATGGCTTAAATGTAAGTTTGTAAGCAAATTTTGTGCCCCCCCCCCTAAAAAAAAAAGAGAAATGACTGGACACATACACACACACACACAGAAAATATCCAGGTGGTGCCCGTGTTAGTAGTGCAAACATTTTCTTTAAAAGTCTGTTTGCGTAATTATTCCAGTTTAGATGTGAATGTTTCATACATGTCGTGGTATAGATACATACCCAAAGTCCTGATACAAATTGTATTCGAATGTGTAATTGCTGTTGTCAACGCTGGTAATAATGCACCTTATTTCAGGACGAAGCTTCATTGTCAGTCAAGGAAGCTGAGCTGCAGAAGGTGCAGGAGCACTTCCATGAGTTAAAAGATAGAGACACGGCTGATGCAGCAGCTCTTGCAACTGCACAGCGAAAGTTTCAGAATCTCAGCACTGGACTAATGACTGATGGTGATGGGGGAGACTCAACTCTACAAGATCAGCTCATGGGTACGCCTGTTTCAGAGTCCATATGTTCTATTTGAGGATTAATGTTTGTTCAACTTATTAGCATGAATAATAAATTCTGTACTCGGTCAAGAAAGAAATGCTGGCAGCCAAAATTGAGTAAGTTAACTTACTCAATTTTGGCTGCCATCTCCTTCAAGTAGTCTTCTTGGGAATATATGCAGCGATCCTATCGTTTTTTCCCCCGCTTCAAAAGTACTATGGAAGTCATATTCCTTAATGCAGTTGAGTACTGCTTGCAGTTCCCTTTGGATGTCGGACACTGTTTCAAAACATGATTCCTTCAGTTTCATTTTCAATTTGGGAAGCAGAGCGAAATCACAGGGGGCCTAGGACCAGCAAGTAGGGAGGATGGGAAATGATAACCATGTTGTTGTTAGTCACAAACTCTATGGTTTTCAAGGACTTGTGGGTGTGAGCGTTGTCATAATGAAGGAGCCACTCGTGGTTGGGCCAAAGTTCCGATCTTTTTCATCTCACATTTTCTCTCAAGAGTCTCAAAACTTCACAGTAAAAGTCAGAGTTGACCATAGTGTTAGGAGGAACAAATTCATGGTGAACAATCCCCTTCATGTTGAAAAAACAATGAGCATGCTCTTTGTTTAACTGTGGACCTAGGTGACTGTGGGCCCTTCCACTGTGAGAAAAGTTGCTTTGTTTCTGGATCATAACTGTAATACAACTCTCCTCAACCCTTATGATCCTACAGATACAAGTAAAAGTTGGATCCTCATTGGCCTTCTCTCATGGTTGAAGACACGTTTATGTGTTGCTGCTTTTGATCATTTGTCAAGAGTCACGGAACAAACTTCATGGCAGTGCGGTGCATGTTCTAATTTTCTGTTAAGATCTGGCAAACTCCATAACTGATCCCAGCAGTGTCTGTGAGCTCATGGATTGTTTAGCAAAAGTCTTCATGGATGTTCTCAAATTTTTTCAATATTTTCTGTCATTTTGCTGGTGCTTGGTTGCCCTGAAAGTTTGTAATCTTCAACTGACACTTGATTGGCCTTGAAACATGAATGCCGTTTAGAAACTGCTGTCTGGCTTAAAGAATCTTCTCCAAAAGCCTCAAGAAGCATTTCAAGGGTTTTCGTATCTGATTTACTGAGCTTCACACAAAACTTGATGCAGACACATTGCTTGATTTTGCCATCCATCACAGACAAAATGAAACATGAAGTTGGTAAAGCACCCATGTAAAACAATGGCTGTTCACAGCGTGGTGTCATATGGCAGACTGATGCAGTACGCTTGCGGACATGCGGCCTTGGCCTTGCTTCTCATCTTTCACCAATGCAGAACAGTAACAGACCGGGAACTTTCCAACAGCACCTCGTAGCTATAATCCTGCAGAGTTGTTGGGTGTTTTGTATGGAGTGCATAAAATGATGGCTTATGGGAAGATCCAATCCATCTGCATACTTCATCTCCAAAACTGCTGAGAGAATTTTGATCAAAATTGTTACTGTCATGCTATATTAGAAGTTGTTAGATTAATTTGATTTTGATTCATGTCTGTTTCTCCCTTCTGTATATGTAATTCAAGTGGAATATTTATTAGTGTTCTGGAATATGGCTCACCATACATAATATGAAATAATGATCTTGGTATTTGCTACAGTTTTTATTAAAACCAGTGAAGTGTGCAAAAAACAAAAGAGTTTACTTGGGAACTATGTACGTAAATCCAGTGGAGTATTCTTTTCTACTCTTGATCCGTCTTGATAATTTTGCATTTTGGTTCAGACATGCTGTTTATTCATTTATGTTCTTTTGTCTTATCTTTGTAAACAGAGCCATTGCTGCATATTTGTGAGGTTTTTCAGTTTGTTTGACTTTCTGTGTGTCTTGATGGTTGCAGCTGCTAAGCAGGAGGAGGCACAGGCACAAACGGAAGTTAAACAGTCTCAGATGCAGTTGCAGCACTATCAGAAAGAGCTGAGAGAAAAACAGCAGGAGCTGGAACAAACTGCAACAGAGTATGAGAAGGATAGAAGGAATCTTGAGAACATGGAGAAGGAACATGCCAATATGGAGGTATGTTTTTTTTATGTAAATCTAATTTCATTGTGCAGGGTGCTATTGAGACGATTGTTACTTAACTGATGAATAAATTCCATTTTTCTAGGGATCCTGTCATATTTTCATATTGTATTTTCTTTAGAGTCATTTTGATATTACCCTTCCATGGTTGTTTGGGTCTCCCAATTTGTCTCCCTTTATGTTTTCAACAGGATTTTGTGTGTGTGTGTGTCTATATATATATATATAGGGCTTAATAAATATATGTTACAACGCTCTGGTGTAAGTAAATGGTTTCAATCTGATCATGCTTTTTTAATACATCCATTTTTGGGAACGCTTCCTTTTGGCACTAAAGGTTACAAAAATTTCTGAGAAGATGCATATGTTTTAGGGGATATTATTGTTGTTTTACATTATAAAAGTTGCTCAAAATGGCGGCCGTGAACTTCATTGCATGTTCTGCACCACCTGGCCATGTTACGCTGAACTCTTTGAAAGATACTTGGCCGTTCCTGGATGGTTCCAGCTGCTAATGCAATTCTTGCCACAAGATCATGTTGCATCTCCACTGGAGTCTCGTACACCAGGCTTTGCATGTACCCCCAGAGAAAGAAGACCAATGGAGTCAAGTCACGGGAGCGAGGGGGCCAGATTATTGGGCTTCCACGTTCAGTCCATCTGTTGCCAAAGGTTTCATCCAAATAATCATGGACAGCATTAGTGCAGTGTGCTGGGGCTCCATAATGCGGGAACCGCATTTCATGTCGGACTACCAGAGGCACCACTTCCAGCCACTCAGGTAAAGTCTCTTGGAGAAATATTAGATAAACGTCACCAGTAAGCCACAGAGGTAAGAGGTAAGGGCAACCTCCTCCACATTTCACAGGCCCTAGCGCATAAACAAAGCGTTTCCAGGCGTTTTTGTATTAACAAAATATGATCAGATTGAATCCATCCATCTATCACAGAGCATTGTAACGTAATGTGACGTGGATGGCGTAGCGGGAGGTGGGGGTCGTGTGAACTCTGTGATTTCACGAGTGACGTCACATACCCCCACTCCGTCCATCAGTGTGCAACGCTTGGTTGACATCCCCTTCCCCGCAGTGACGTGGCAGAGTAGCGGCGGCACCAGGCAGCCATTGCCGTGGTGATGTAACACGGAATGCCACGGTTGCTATGCAGCAGTAAACAACTCTCGTCAGCATTGCTAGGCTATCGGCAAACACGGCGTCAGGCAACAGCAGTACCTATCACGTAACTGTTTTCTGTCTTGTCCATGCCAAGGCTAAATAAGGAGCAGCGAACACTATTCACAGTCAGTTACGAGTTAGCCAGGGAGTTAGTAGTTAGTTAGTGTGTGAGCAGGAGTGACACAGTGCGGATGGAACAGTCGCTGAGTTCAGTTGTAGCGGAAAGAATACTGGAACGTGTGATTAGAAGTGATGGCGTGAGAAGCAGATGCTTGGCTCACAAGAGAAGTAATTGGGAGTGTGTAATACAGTGACACTGGAATAGCTCCCGTACTGTACTGTGAATATGTATAGACTACTGAGGACAGAGTGGACAGAATAGTGTGTAGGGTTTGGAAATTGTGTAAACCCGTAACAGTGTTATAATTAATTGTAGCCAAGACTTGTAGGTTGTTAAATAAACCAATTAACAATCCGAACAGCGTCTTCAGTAGCAAAACACATTACAATATATATATATACACTGACGTGCCAGAAGTCATGGGATAGGTACCTAGTATCGTGTAGGACCCCCTCTAGCCTGGCGAACTGCAGCAACTCGACATGGCATCAATTTCACAAGTGGATGGAAGCCCTCTGGAGAGATGTTGAGCCATGCCGTCTGGATTGCTGCCCACAGCTCCCTGGTATTTGTAGGTGCAGGATTTTGGGTGCGAATGGACCTCTCCACCACGTCCCATAAATGCTCAATTGATTTCATGGTGGGTGAATGTGTTGGCCACTCCATTCGTCAGAATTCTCCAGAATGCTCCTCGAACCAATTCTAGACAACTCCTGCCCGATGACACGGTGCATAGTCCTGCTGGAATATCCCATCGTTGTGGGGGTACATGAAGTCCATGAAGGGCTGCAAATGGTCACCAAGCAGTGTAATGTAGCGGTCACCAGTCAATTACGTGTTTAGGTGGACGAGCAGACCCAACTCATGCCACGTGAACACCTCCCACACCAAATGGAACCACCACCAGCCTGCATGGTGCCTTGTTGACAACTGGGGTCCATGGCCTCATGGGGTCTGCACCACACCCGAACCCTACCATCTGCCTGAAACAACTGGTACCGTGACTCATTGGACCACGCCACATGTTGCCAATCCTCCAGGGTCCAATTAGTGACGTCACAAGCCCAGGTGAAGTGTTGTGTCTGGTGTCGTGGTGTTAACAGAGGCACTCTGGTCAGTCTTCTGCGCCCATATCCCATGGAAGCTAAAGAACGCCGTACTGACCTGCTGGATATGTGTCTGGTACCTCCTGCATTGAATGTGGATGTGATTTCAGCTAGTGTCGCTTGTCTTACCACGGACAATTCTAGCTAGATGTTGCTGGTCACGATCATTAAGCACCCGTGGTCGGCCACTGCGCTGTCCTCGGTGGGTGGAAATGCCTTCCACAAGGTATTCCCGGTACACTTGTGACACCGTGGATCGAGGAATGTTGAATGACCGCACAACTTCGGAAATGGAATGTCCCATCTGCCTGGCACCCACTATCATGCCTCGTTCAAACTCCGATAATTCACGTTGGCTTGCCATGAGCAGACTAGCTGGTGTTCATCCTGACTCATGAGAGAACACCTCACAACTGATAATGCTCTGGGCATTCCCAAGCCGTCAAGGGACGGTGGCGCCACTTAAAAATAAATTTAGATACTGCTGTCCCCTGACTTTTGGCACTTGAGTGTATATGTATACTACTCTGTCCAAAAAGTATCTGACCTTGGGCTGGGAAAAAATATTTCTGTATGTGGGTGGTTACAATACCTAATCGCCTTCAAAGAAGGCCCCTTGTGACTCCACACACTTAGCCCAGCAGTCCTTCCATCGCTGGAAGCAATTCTGGAAGGCTTCTTCTGGAATAGTGTGCAGCTGCGCTGTCGTGTTCTGTATGATGTCCTTGTGGCTGTCAAAACGGCAGCCTTTTAGTGGTGTCTTCAATCTCAGGAACAGCCAGAAATCACAAGGAGCCATGTCAGGAGAGTAGGGAGCCTGGCGAACCTGCGGAATGCCGTGCTTGGCCAGGAAACCCTGGATCAAGCGTGATGAATGAGCTGGGGCATTGTCATGATGCAGCTGTCAGTTGTGTGTGTCCCACAGCTCTGGTCTCTTGTGCTGAACTGCATCACAAAGATGGTGGAGGACTTCTTGGTAGTACTCCTTATTGACAGTCTGGCCTAGTGGTGTGTACTCGTGATGCCCAACACCCCGGTAATCGAAAAAAAAAATAGTATCACCTTCACAGTGCTTTGAACCTGTTGGGCTCTTTTGGGCCTAGGGGATGTTTGATGCTCCCATTGTGACGCCTGGACCTTGGTTTCCGGGTCATATCCGTACACCCACAACTCGTCACCAGTGATCACAGTCTTCAGGAACTCAGGATCCCTGTTGGCGCACCCCAGCATGTCCTGCGCGACCACAAGGCGGAGTTGTTACTGCTCCGGCGAAAGCAACTTGGGCACAAATTTTGTTGCCACTCTTCGCATGCCCAAATCCTTGGTTAAAATAGTGTTTACGGAACCTCTGCTGATCCGAACCTCATCAGCAACTTCACAGATGGCCAAATGACGGTCCTCCATGATCAGTGTCCCGCACTTTTTCAATGACATCAGCATTGATGGTCTCCCGGAACGCTGCTCACTGTCCACCCACATACGACCATGTTTAAAGTGGTTGAACCACTCTTTAATTTGAGTGACACCCCATTGCATCATTGCCAAAAGCCTGCTGAATTTTGCAAATTGTTTCCGCTTGTGTATCCCCAAGTTTCTGACAAAACTTAATGCACTATCACTGCTCCAAACGTTCTGTCCTCTTGAGTGAAATGAGAATGCGACGAACACGTGTTGCACCACTACGCTATCTGGCAGTCACAGACGCATCCGGCAGTGTTGCGAGTCAGCAAAAAATCACGCATGCTCATGAAAGTCCCTTCTACCACCATGCTCAGTTTCCCCACCCCTCTGGCCATTACTTACAGCAGAAAAAAATAAAGTTGGATACTTTTTGGACATATGGTATATATGTATATCTTTGCTGCAAGTATATTTCATGTTGTGACCATCTTATCCCGTATTGAACCTTGCTGACTGCTGGCTGAAGGATACAAATTATCAAGCGCATAATGTAGTTTTCCATGTTCTGTCATTTCTTCATTTTTATAGCTCCAAATATTTTTTTCAACACTTGTTTTTGGCTGCTGAAATCCTTGTTATCAAAAGAGATACAGCAGTATACTATTTATGAAAGGTGAATCAGGAATTATGTGAAAGTAAGCAGTTGTGGCTTATTTTATAGTATTTTTCTATAGAAACTTGAACACACAGAATTATTTGTGAGTAGTTGTTCATTGTGAAAATTTGGATTCCATCTGCAGCCTTTCGGTTCCTCACACTTCATCCCTTTGTTTTGTCATATACAGCAGCTTAGACTTCCAGTTCGAGTACTCAATGCCTTTTCATATCCCAGGGAGCTCAGAATCACTTGAAGTTGAGCTGCCTGAGAATTTAGGTATGCAGTGAACTGTGTCAAATATGGTATTAAATTAATTTTGAAACTTTAGGTGTGTCTGTACAAACTTGAAAACTTTTGTTGGGCTGTTTTCTTGATACAGTTACTGTGTTTTTGGGCATTATCCATGGTCCTATTTTTTTATTTAAAATAGCATTTTGCAGACTGGATTCTGTCTCCACCTTCAGGCAGAAACTTACTCAGTTGTGCATAGTTGTCCAAAAACACAGTAATTATATTAATGTACCATTGTCACAAACTTTTAGATCTTGTTCTGTTTTCTTGATTTTAAATTCTACAATTTGATGTGATGTCTGTTCTCTATTACAGACTCAGTTGCAGAAAATCCAGTATGAAGATGGTCACATTGAACAGCTTCAGGATGAGCGCCAGCAGCTCTTATCTGAAATACGAAAGCTGAAAGAAAAAATTGATACATTTGAGGCAAGGTAGGATAGACAGTAATAGGTGCCCAGCTTTATATAATGTTGGCTTGTATAATAGTCTCAATTGATAATTTAAAAATTATGCGCAATATTTTTTTGGTGGTGTGGGTCAGCCTAATGTGAAGGAACTACTTTNCGTGATGAATGAGCTGGGGCATTGTCATGATGCAGCTGTCAGTTGTGTGTGTCCCACAGCTCTGGTCTCTTGTGCTGAACTGCATCACAAAGATGGTGGAGGACTTCTTGGTAGTACTCCTTATTGACAGTCTGGCCTAGTGGTGTGTACTCGTGATGCCCAACACCCCGGTAATCGAAAAAAAAAATAGTATCACCTTCACAGTGCTTTGAACCTGTTGGGCTCTTTTGGGCCTAGGGGATGTTTGATGCTCCCATTGTGACGCCTGGACCTTGGTTTCCGGGTCATATCCGTACACCCACAACTCGTCACCAGTGATCACAGTCTTCAGGAACTCAGGATCCCTGTTGGCGCACCCCAGCATGTCCTGCGCGACCACAAGGCGGAGTTGTTACTGCTCCGGCGAAAGCAACTTGGGCACAAATTTTGTTGCCACTCTTCGCATGCCCAAATCCTTGGTTAAAATAGTGTTTACGGAACCTCTGCTGATCCGAACCTCATCAGCAACTTCACAGATGGCCAAATGACGGTCCTCCATGATCAGTGTCCCGCACTTTTTCAATGACATCAGCATTGATGGTCTCCCGGAACGCTGCTCACTGTCCACCCACATACGACCATGTTTAAAGTGGTTGAACCACTCTTTAATTTGAGTGACACCCCATTGCATCATTGCCAAAAGCCTGCTGAATTTTGCAAATTGTTTCCGCTTGTGTATCCCCAAGTTTCTGACAAAACTTAATGCACTATCACTGCTCCAAACGTTCTGTCCTCTTGAGTGAAATGAGAATGCGACGAACACGTGTTGCACCACTACGCTATCTGGCAGTCACAGACGCATCCGGCAGTGTTGCGAGTCAGCAAAAAATCACGCATGCTCATGAAAGTCCCTTCTACCACCATGCTCAGTTTCCCCACCCCTCTGGCCATTACTTACAGCAGAAAAAAATAAAGTTGGATACTTTTTGGACATATGGTATATATGTATATCTTTGCTGCAAGTATATTTCATGTTGTGACCATCTTATCCCGTATTGAACCTTGCTGACTGCTGGCTGAAGGATACAAATTATCAAGCGCATAATGTAGTTTTCCATGTTCTGTCATTTCTTCATTTTTATAGCTCCAAATATTTTTTTCAACACTTGTTTTTGGCTGCTGAAATCCTTGTTATCAAAAGAGATACAGCAGTATACTATTTATGAAAGGTGAATCAGGAATTATGTGAAAGTAAGCAGTTGTGGCTTATTTTATAGTATTTTTCTATAGAAACTTGAACACACAGAATTATTTGTGAGTAGTTGTTCATTGTGAAAATTTGGATTCCATCTGCAGCCTTTCGGTTCCTCACACTTCATCCCTTTGTTTTGTCATATACAGCAGCTTAGACTTCCAGTTCGAGTACTCAATGCCTTTTCATATCCCAGGGAGCTCAGAATCACTTGAAGTTGAGCTGCCTGAGAATTTAGGTATGCAGTGAACTGTGTCAAATATGGTATTAAATTAATTTTGAAACTTTAGGTGTGTCTGTACAAACTTGAAAACTTTTGTTGGGCTGTTTTCTTGATACAGTTACTGTGTTTTTGGGCATTATCCATGGTCCTATTTTTTTATTTAAAATAGCATTTTGCAGACTGGATTCTGTCTCCACCTTCAGGCAGAAACTTACTCAGTTGTGCATAGTTGTCCAAAAACACAGTAATTATATTAATGTACCATTGTCACAAACTTTTAGATCTTGTTCTGTTTTCTTGATTTTAAATTCTACAATTTGATGTGATGTCTGTTCTCTATTACAGACTCAGTTGCAGAAAATCCAGTATGAAGATGGTCACATTGAACAGCTTCAGGATGAGCGCCAGCAGCTCTTATCTGAAATACGAAAGCTGAAAGAAAAAATTGATACATTTGAGGCAAGGTAGGATAGACAGTAATAGGTGCCCAGCTTTATATAATGTTGGCTTGTATAATAGTCTCAATTGATAATTTAAAAATTATGCGCAATATTTTTTTGGTGGTGTGGGTCAGCCTAATGTGAAGGAACTACTTTTCTCAGTTATTGAATGCACATAGGGTCAGTGCTGTTAGGCAGACAGAAATCCATACAGCTGAGCCGTTAATACCTGATCCTAGTCCTTTCGAGGTTGAAAGTGCTATTGCAAAATTGAAACAGTATAAATAGTCAGGTAGTCAAATTCCGGTATAGCTTATTCAAGCAGGAGGTGAAATATTACATTCTAAGATCCACAATCTAATTACTTCTATTTGGCATAAGGAAAAATTGCCTGATCAGTGGAAGGAGTCTAGTATTGTACCAGTGCACAAGAAAGGTGATAAAACTGACTATAGTAATTATTGGGGGATATCACTGCTATTAACTTCATATAAAATTTTGTCCAATATTCTTCTTTCAAGGTTAAGTCCATATATAGATGAAATTATTGGGGATCATCAGTGTGAGTTTCAATGTTACAGATCAGATCTTTTGCATTCATCAGATATTGGAGAAAAAATGGGAGTACTACGAGACAGTACATCAGCTATTCATAGACTTCAAGAAAGCATATGATTCAGTTATTGAATTTTGTCCAATATTCTTCTTTCAAGGTTAAGTCCATATATAGATGAAATTATTGGGGATCATTAGTGTGAGTTTCGATGTAACAGATCAACTACAGATCAATCTTTTGCATTCATCAGATATTGGAGAAAAAATGGGAGTACGATGAGACAGTACATCAGCTATTCATAGACTTCAAGAAAGCCTATGATTCAGTTAGGAGGGAAGTATTGTACAATATTCTAATAGAGTTTCGGATACCCATGAAACTAGTTAGGTTGATTAAAATGTGTTTAAATGAAACATATAGTAAAGTCCGTGTAGGTAAACATTTGTCTGATAAATTTCCTATCCAGAATGGTCTAAAACAAGGAGATGCTTTATCGCCACTCCTTTTCAACTCACTCTTACACACCTTACAATTATTATCACTTGTATTATCACCTGACATCTGGCCCAATACTCCAGTGCGACATCTCAGCTGTCCTCGATCACAGTTATCCCAAGACTGTCTTCTCCTCTGCTTATGTGGACCAGATACCAGACATCATTCGTCATGGTTCTGTTACTACTACTTCGACAGTCCGCCGTTATGCAACGCGTCTTCGGTTCATCTCCGGGGAGATTCGTTCGTCGTTTCGGCATTGTCTATGCAATGCCTCACTGTTATTGCGTTACCATGGAAGTACCTACTCCAAACACATTACAATATATTGGACACCACACATGAATATAGTACGATAGACAAAACATTAGAAGTCCTATATATCGGCAAGAAAGGCCGAACCTTGGAATACATATGAAAGATTTCACATTTACAAAATCAGCAAACTAAATTTGCAACTAAATGATAATTTTAACGAAATATTTAACCCTGTATATGATGTAATCATTGATACATACAAAACATAATATACAGTTATACCCCCTTCTCTCCTACCATCACTTCCACATACACCTTATCTCTACCCCCCCCCCCCCTCCCTCCCTTGCATTGACTTTTCACATACATCACCAAATCAGTCGTTTACATTCCTTACAGAACGGACAATACTTTGTAAGATGAGGCACCGACTAAATAGTAAGTAAATAATACACTATATCTTCAATGCCAAAATCAATTGTTAATTATAACAAAATTTAATACTATTACTTTCATATCATTTTCAGATTAACATTAATATTACTACATCTACATCATGAGCCACCAAAACAGTTTATTATATATACACAAAATATAGGATACTCCAATTTGTATGTAGGAACACAACAAAATCACAAAAACCAACGACTGACTTGATGATGTAAAGCATTACTTGAAGAATTTGTTCTTGTTTTATACTATAACTTTTGTTTTATATAGCCTAATTTATTGTATTTTTATGCCAAGTATTTTAATATAATTAATATTATTGTATCCAGTTTTACTAGAACTGCAGTTTAGTGGTGTATATATGGTAGCCATGTATTTGCCTGATAATGGATTTTAATAGCCGAAACATGTAGCAGAGCCAAACTAGGCACTGACCGTAATATTGTGATGGTTTTAATAAAGAAATTGGAAACATAAGTTATTGCAGCTGTAACAGCACCTACATGAAGGGGGGGTGACAGGAATGTTCCTAGTAGTGGGTAGGAGAACCACTGTGTGATGGGTGAACATATGCTCATTGCAACTTTATTTTTGAGGTATATTTGTAAGAGTAGTAAGTTTTCTGTAAAATCCAAATCCAAATGCTTGGATACCAGATGAGCAAGAGTTTTAAGCTGAAATGCAGTTTCAACAGAGCCTACATGACAGTTGAATGGAGGTCTTGGTTGTAAACATCTTTAGTAGGTCATGATTTTACTATTGTACATTTATGTTAGAAATCTTTTCATCTAAATTGGTCACTGTTCTCTCCTTAAAGGTATCCACATTTGAACTTTCAATATCATGATCCAGAACATAATTTCAAACGTTCAGCTGTCAAGGGTTTGATTTGCAAACTGTTCAAGTTGAAAGAGAAACATGCAGCCACTGCCCTTGAAGTTGCAGGTGGTGAAAGGGTAAGTAGACTGCAATTTCTAAAAGCAAATACATGTTTTATCCAAATTGTTCACTTTATTTAAAATTATGTTGGTTTGCAAGAAATAAGAATGCAATTGATATTCATCCCACAGTATCAGTATTCAAATTATATGAGGTGCTATTGGGAAGTTCCTGAACTAGATCAAAAAAGAAATGCTGGCTTAACACATTCAGTTTTGGCCGCTATCTCTTTCAAAATATTCTCCTTGGGAACATATATAGCGATCCCATCATTTTAGTGTAATTAATAATGAGCACTTGTGTATTTTTTCATTCAGCTATTTAACGTAATTGTAGACACAGAAGTAACAGCAAAAAAGTTGTTGCAAAAAGGACAACTGCAACGCCGTACCACAATTATTCCTCTCAATAAGATTGTTGGACACAGCTTGGACCAGAGTACAGTCAGACTTGCACAACAGCTGGTAAGTTGCATTTAACAGAAATTTGCATGTGTCTTACTGGTACAGTGGTTGCTGAGAGAAAATGATAATTATAACTTGCACTGTCTTTCTCATATATAGGAAACTTAGACCAGCAATTGAAGAAGTGAATTTCATAACAATAAAATGTTACATTCATAGTATTGTGGGTATGTACGAGGGTTGTACTGAAAGTCATGAGCAACAGTTTTTTTGTAAAGTAACATGCTTTATTATTGACAAACCAAATACACCACCTGAATCTACAGACCTTTCTTTATTTTTCCACATAATCGCCACTTCTTTGTACACATTTCTCCCAGTGTTCTGGGAGTTTGAAAATTCCCCTTCTGTAAAATTCCATTCCAGCCATCCGAAGACACTGACGCACTACTTTTTGAATTGCCTCGTCTCAAAACGTCCACGCAGCTCATCCTTCACAAATCTGAACTCTGGTAGTTGGAGGGTGCCAGATCAGGGCTATAGGAGGGATGTGGAAGAACTTCCCACCCCATCTTTGCAATTGCTTCCAATGTGAGGTGAGTGTTGTCATGCAGGATGATGATGTTTCGTCCCAGACGTTTATTGTGCAATGCATGATGGAGCTTATGCAGCATCTTGATGGTTTGCCCAGGTTCCAGGAATTTTGCCAGAATAAACCCCTCTGCATCCCAGAAGACTGTGCCCATCACCTTTGCAGCTGATAGCACTGTCTTTGCCTTGTTTTCTGATGGAAAATGCAAATGGTGCCATTCCATACTCTGCCGTTTCGTTTCAGGCTCGAAATGGTGAAACCAGCTTTGGTCACCTGTCACAATACAGAGCAAAAAAATCATGGCCTTCATGTCGATATCTCTGCAGCAGTTCTGAGGTGATGGCTTTTCGCTGACCTTTGTGGTCTTTGGTCAATAACCGTGGGACCCAACGAGCACAGACTTTCCTATAGTCCAAGCTTTCAATCACATCCTGTATTGCACTGTACCCTACTCCAAGATTTCGGGCTATTGTGTTCGCAGTCACATGCCTGTCATCTTGAATGATCCCATCCACTCTTTCCTTGTTGCGTTCAGTTGAGGCTGTTCAAGGACGACTGCTCCGAGGGTCATCTTCGATGCTGGTGTTCCCATCATGAAAATGTTTCGCCCATCTTCGAAAACTTCTTGCACCCATGCACACACTTCCATAAGCACGCTGAAGTCTCTGGTGAATTTCTACAGCAGGGATATCCTCTTTCACAAGAAATTCGATGACAGCACACTGGTGAAATGACATATCGTTGAAGAAAGCAGTTTTCTGGGATTTGGCACCGTGTATATGTGGTGTTAACCGACGTTTCGGAGGAACGTATCGC
>NW_019729902.1:1469464-1470413 GCF_002891405.2 Cryptotermes secundus | reverse complement strand
CCCACACTACTGTTTTCACTTGTATACTTGCCCTTCCCCCCTTCCTTCTCTGCTCAAACATAGCTGTGTATATTTCCAACACAGTCTGCTTTTACCGGTTCTCACGGTCTCTTCGCTTGCAGATTTCTTATATTTTTTTTCTACCCTGAAGATGGAGGCGATACGTTCCTCCGAAACGTCGGTTAACACCACATATACATGGTGCCAAATCCCAGAAAACTGCTTTCTTCATAGTCACCGCCGTGAAAGCCTCAAATCTTACATGATATATCGTTGTTGGCCATTTTGTTAGGAGTGATACTGGTCATGTGATGCAAGCTATTGATGTCACAAGACACTCAAGGTTAACACAACTTCTGGTTCCACCTACCACTGTACTCTCTTTTGTCTGCTGTTCCCAGGTTGCATGCAAAAAAAAAGTTGCTTATGACTTTCGGTATGACCTACGTATGTATGAGACTGTTGAAATGTCCACGTGTACCTGCTTTGCATTCTTTGTAGAGGGCATTGGGACTTGATATTGTCGCGTATTGGGTGTATAACGCGACAAATAACTTCACGCCGTATTTGATATAGCGAATTTTATTTCACATTCGCACTTACAATCACCCAAATTACAGATTCACAATTACTGCTATCTGCAGTATCACAAATACTACACTCCAAACGCCAGAGTACAACTGACTGGTTGCTGGCTAACTCGGAACTAACTCGGANACCCAAAATTCTTATGTCCTGCCACATACATTCTTCCCATCTCAATCTTGGTCTTCCCACTTTCCTATTTCCTTCTGGTTTACTATTAAGTATTTTCTTGTAAGATTTGAGGCTTTCACGGCGGTGACTATGAAGAAAGCAGTCTTCTGGGATTTGGCACCGTGTATATGTGGTGTTAACCGATGTTTCGGAGGAACGTATCGCCTCCATATTCAGGGTAGAAGAAAAAATA
>NW_019729902.1:1467549-1468108 GCF_002891405.2 Cryptotermes secundus | reverse complement strand
CCCGCGGGGGGGGGGGGGGGGGAAGGGGCGTCATCCATAGCTGAACATGTCACAATATGTTTGTTGAGGATTCACTTCATATGCTAACTGTTAATGTCAGCATGAGCAATGATCACTCAGGTGTTTCGGTCTTGCTTGAGCAGGCAGAGTTATCATCATCATCACTGGCACGACAACCCTTTGTGAGCCCTGGCCTTCCTCAGGATTGCTCACCATTCTTCTCCATTCGATGCTACACTCCTCCAGTTCTTTACACCCAAAATTCTTATGTCCTGCCACATACATTCTTCCCATCTCAATCTTGGTCATCCCACTTTCCTATTTCCTTCTGGTTTACTATTAACCCGTTGCCGTGGTTCGACGTGTATGTTTTGTCAGGGATTTAAATCGTCTGGGGGGGTTCGACGTGTATGTTTCGTCCAGCTGCACACCTATGTTATAACGCCCATAATAATTGATGGTTTTGCTGTAGATTGTTAGATTTTTCGCTGGCCTGTTGTCAGTAGAACAGAGTATAAATAAGACACGACTTTATCTGCGCCAAGTCATCGTTACATAT
>NW_019729902.1:1456049-1466668 GCF_002891405.2 Cryptotermes secundus | reverse complement strand
CACAGAAGCTGTGTGGTTAAAAAAAAGAGCAAAAGAAAAGATTCACAATATCGGAGCGATGAATCTGGGGCACCGTTGGGTTACACGAATGCTTCAAGGCCTTCCTTACACTGCTCAAATAGATACCGGGCACTCATATTATAAGGTAAGGTTATAAAAACCATCTTTTAAGATCATTTTAGTGAAAGTTTCATGCTTCAAGGCGTACCATTCACTGCTCAAATACTAAACAACCTGCTTCCATTGAAGATATAAAGGGCGCTCATATTATAAGGTAAGGTTATAAAACCACCTTTTAAGATCATTTTAGTGAAAGTTTCATGTTCCAGCTCATAGAATTTAAGAACAATGATGAATAAATCATTTTCGAGCAAAATTTAAATGGCCGGCTGAATATATTACCGCAGGAGACGCAGCCGCGGAATTTAAATGACCGCATCAAAGGGTTAAGTATTTTCTTAATCGTTCTATTCTTGCTAGCACGTATAGCAGGCAGAGTACACAGTAATTTTTAACCAACTTTTTCAACATTTGAATATCACTTTGTTTATCACTATTCACAAATTAATTTGTTAACTATAGTCTTTACAGATTCAAGTATTTTTATTTTTGGTTCGAAAGTCTGGGGAGTGGATGAGAGGATGATAATGAAGTAAAAATGGAGATTATGTTGCAAAGATGCATACTAAATTAGACTCACTTAGGACAGAGTCCAATTTTACCATCAAATGGAAATGTTAACATGGTAGCATAGTAGGTTGAGGCACTACACTGCAAGCCAAGAGGTCACAGATTGGATTCCCAATGAGGTCATGAGATTTTTCAATTGACCTAGTCCTTCCAGCTGCACTGTGGCCCTTGGGTCAACTCAGCCTCTAACAGAAATGAGTTCCAGGAATCTTTCTGCAGGTAAAGGTTGGCCAGCTCATAAGGCTGACAACCTCACCACAGTCTGTGAGCCAGTTGTCTAGAAAATGTGGAAGCCTCAAGGTTTCACAACCCTATTAAGCAGGTGGGATAGTGTAGTGGATATAGTGAGTGGCAGTGGCCTGGACAACTGAGGGGTTGGAATTTCTGTTGTAGTAAGGAAAAGAATTTTCTCTTCTTCATGTCTTCCAGGCTGGTTCTGGGGCCCACCCAGACACCTATCCAATGGGTACCAGAGACTCTTACACCTAGGGTAAAGCGGCCAGGGCTTTAAGCTGGCCACTCATCTCCAGCTAGTGCTGAGGTCAAAAAAAGTGGATCTATAAATCCACTACCCCATTTGTCTGCATGGCGTAGTGCTTAATTAGTTAAGCACAAAAATAACGTTACCTTTTTTTAAGTCTTCTCAGTTTTTGTTATGATTGTGGTAATGGACATAGAGGTCATGTGACAGCTGGAAATTTCTTTTAAAGCTGAGTATCAGTCAGCTGCTTTGGGAATACCCTGTACTATGTTGTTTCTTCTGTTAAATTTTAGAGACTGAAATCATATTCTATCAAGCCAGCATGTTACATAATGTAGCACATATGTCAAAGATAAAAAATATATGCTATTGTTAGGTCAGAAACCTTTGAAGGGAAGAATCACTCGAGACATTAGGTCATAAATGGTGCAGGATGTATTAAAGTTGATCCTGCAGAAATAGGATGTAAAGGTGTTGACTGAATGATTCAGATGACCAATCAAGTGATAGACTTTGCTAAAAAGAGTAATGGCAATGAACCTTTGGGTTCCATAAAGTAGGGAATTTATTTACCAGCTGAATGAATATCATCTGCTCCATATTGACAGTTATATAAGTGCAGATATGTATTTCACTTCATTATTTTAATACTTTAGGTTGGTAAAGAAAATGTGCACACGGCATTGTCTCTTATTGAATATGACCCTGCAATTCATCCAGCAATGCAGTGGGTCTTTGGTCAGATGTTTATATGCAAAGACATGGAAACTGCAAAGAAAATAGCTTTTCATGAACGAATCTTGAAGAAGTCTGTCACCTTGGATGGAGATGTGTTCGATCCATCAGGAACTTTATCTGGTGGTAAGTACCCTATTTTTTAATGTGCTTCCAATGGGTGGTTTTCATGTACTATTTGCACAATGTTCCCATATCATCAGTTGTATGTTTATATGCTTAGTTTCTTCTAGTACTGAAATACAGTATCTGAATGTTGCCACACATAACATAACAGATTTTATTTTTAAAACAGTGATAGTTCAGATCTGAGGTTCTTATGGTGGTGAATGTTAAGATTGCAATCCTATGGGATGTGGTGCCATGTAGTTTGGTAGATATGTACCAAACCTGCTGCCTCCAGCTTCAGGGTAGCAGAAGGGAAATGATTAATATAGAATCATTAATTTTGTATACTGGTAGATTTCTTCTTAAATGTAAAATGAGATGTCATGAAATGTATGCATAGCTTTTGATTTGAAAGGAGTAATAATGAATCATTGCAGTTAGGCATGTGAAAATAGATCACAGATCATATGCACAAATTTTGTATAAAACTTTTTTTTTGTTAAAAATTATAAAACATAGTGACAGTTTAGAACTCTTCAGTTTTATCAAACAGTTTTCGGCAGGAAGATCATGAACAGGATTAGGTCACTGAGCTGCATAACTGTTCATTTTAACATCTGCTAGCCTAAGTTCTTTTCAGACTTTTGGCAACGCTTGCTGTTCAAGTGAACGTACTGAACAAGTGCATATGCTGTAAAAGTGTTTAAGGCAAGAAATTAAGTTTTGTTGGTGGGAAGATAATATTAAAATGGATCTAAGGGAGATAAGGATATAAAATGGATATAACTGTCCCAGGATTATGTCATAGTGGTAGGCTTAGTATTAGTAGTAATGAATTTCAAGGTTTGCTGCAAGAGTGTTTGTTTGTTAAATTATACATTTTTGTTTTGGTAACTTAAAATTGTTCAAAAGGACCCTAGAGAAACTGAGTTGTTGTGATCTGGCACTCGAACTATCTGCTGTTTTGACAGAAGCCAGTCAGAATGCCTTTTGAGGAAGTCAGTTAAATTCATATTTCAAATGATGGTATTGATTTCATATCTGTCACAAGGAATTCTACTAATTTGATTTGTTTATTTGACAAGGTGCACGTAAAAAAGGTACACCTTTGCTGGAGCTGCTGGAAGATGTTTACAAAACACAAGAAGAACTGAACAGCAAAGAACAAAGGGTAGCCGAAATTGATAATAAGATCAAAAATCTTACCAGAGTAGCAGAGAGGTATGAATTTGGCTTTTCATTATGTAATTGAAGTGTAATGATTTCAGGTTTAACTCATGCCCTTGTTTTTTATGGATTATGGATACTTGGCACTATATAAGTATACTGTGTATATGTCATTGTTATAGAACCTTTATCCATAGACTGATTTAATATCTCAGCTTAGGTAAATGTTGGATGGTTCCAGGAAAGGCGCTCTAAATATGGGAAATTTTATGACTCACCTGTGTTATTGATATTAGTTTGCTCGACCTCCGCTAGGTGGCAGGGCACAGTGGAAAAACCTGTGTCAGTTGTCTCTTGCGGATTTGTGCTGTGGGAAGAATGAACGTTCAGTCCGAACAGCGAGTTAATATAAAATTTTGTGTGAAGCTGGGCAAGACAGCCACAGAGACATTGCAGCATCTGCATGATACCTATGGCAAAGACGCTTTATCTCGGATGCGAGTGTTTGAGTGGCACCGGCGATTTGTGTTGGGCAGGGTGTCGGTGGAGGATGACACAAGATCAGGCCAGCCTTAGAGTTCATGGAATGGACAACATGGTTTGCATCAGAGACATGTTATGGGAAAACCATACCATTAAAGTGCACATGTTAGCTGATGCCCTGAATANCTATGGCAAAGACGCTTTATCTCGGATGCGAGTGTTTGAGTGGCACAGGCGATTTGTGTTGGGCAGGGTGTCTGTGGAGGATGACACAAGATCAGGCCAGCCTTTGAGTTCATGGAATGAAGACAACTTGGTTTGCATCAGAGACATGTTATGGGAAGACCATACTGTTACAGTGTGCCTGTTAGCTGGTGCCCTGAATGTCAGTAAGTTGACCTGCCACCAAATTCTGCAAGAGGACTTGGGTAAACAAAAACTTATTGCCAGGCTACTCCCGCACACACACTCAGGATCAAAAAAAGGTGTGAGCTTCAGTTTGTGCTGATTTGTTACATGAGGTACAGGATGATTTCATGTTTATCAACAGTATCATTGCCTAGGATGATTCATTGACCCTCAGACAAAGAGGCAAAGCACCAAATGGCAGTCAATGGGTTCGCCAGTGTCAAAGAAAGTGAGGCCTCAGCCATCGAAAACAAAGACTATGATAATCGTTTTTTTTTTTTGCGCCAGGTGTATTGCTCATCATGAATTTGTTCTGCAAGGGCAAACAGTCAACCAAGAATTTTACATCTCCATACTCAGGCATATGCGTGAGGCACTTCGATGTCTTTGTCCTGACCTGTGGTCATCTGGGAAGTTGACTTTTTTGAATGACAATGTGAGACTTCAGATGTCTCTAAGTGTCAACAGATTTAACTTTATTCATTCTGTTCTGTCACGCTAGTTAGCTGTTATAGAATGATTTGACACTGTCCAGTGTGGCTCAATTGTATATTTATATGATGCCCTTACATGTTTCGGTCAGTAAACGACTATCCTCAGAAGGCACAACGATATGTTGAGGACACACTATTACATTGGCCATAGTCATCAAATTGTGTCAGAATTTTACATAAAGATTTTATTTGAGACAAATTGTTGTTGAGTTAAATATTGTTAAAATTCTTAACATTTAAAATCTTAAATTGCTAAGGTTCATGTCTTCATGCTTCTTCTGTGCGTCAACACACAACGGAAAGAGTAATGGCCTAACAACCGGACCTCTAAGGTCTAACCGTCTTTTGCGTTAAGGCCCTTTTCGTTGGGCGTCACTCCTTCTTACCGTCCTTCTCCGGCAGTCCTCTGAAGAGCCCTTTGGTTGCTGGTTGCATCTGCTCCTCTAGCCGTTCCCCCTCACCTGTGGTTACTTCGAGTTGGCAGGTTGCTGCTGCGTCCTTCCTATCCAGTTCTGTTTCCCTTTTTGTTGTTCTGGTGGATAATAGTTTGCGGGGTATGGGTTATCGGAGTGCTGGGCGCCAGTAAGCTTACTGTAACGGCTTACATTTCGGGGAAAAGGGGGGGGGGTGAACTGGAAACTACAGGTGCTAGGTACCGCGTTCTCACTGGAGCGATGAGATTCGGTCTCAGGGTGAATACGGGCCTCGCGTCAGCGGGAAAGAGAAGAGTGTTTTAGGTAGGCACTAATACACACTGTTTAATTAGCTAATCTTGCTACACACGTACATTTAACCGCACTTGTTGCACTTCCCTAAAACACCTGGAAATCTCTCCAACGTTGGCGACCGGATCCCTGGCTAGTTAGTTCGCGGCTGTTTCTTTTAGCACAACCCCTAGAATTGCACTTTCACTTATACTTTTAGCACAAAGAAAATTTCACGTTAAATTTAGAAGAGTTATCCAGAGATTGTTCCTGCAAACACTTAAACATAATTTTGGCTGTACACTTGGAGGGTTGTTCAGAGACTCTCCTCTCGCAGACTGACCCTGCTTAGAAGCAAGAAATCTTCGCGGCTTCAGCTCCACCTCCAAGTTACTACCCTAATTTCTGCTGATTGGAACAATTCGAATTTAGGGAGTTAACCATAATTCTCACTGCTCCAATCACATAACTGTAATTTGGGACTTTGGACCTTAAAGTCCTAACGTCGTTTTAGACAGCTGCTTGAAAAATTATACCAGTAGCGTGGGTTGCTGGCCTTCCCACTTTTGACTTATGGGGTTCAAAACTTGTCAAGTGTAACTTTACCAAAGGATCCCGCCGTTCAACTTTCTAACTGAATTTCCAGGAAAACTGCGGGGTGCTTCCTGTCTGGTCTTTGTAGCAGTGAAGCAGGCCCTATTCTTGAAACCAAGAATCGGGCTAAGTCACGCTTGAGTGTTCCTTGCTACCTCTTGTGTATAATTACTCTAAAAAGAAATATTGATTACAAATAAAGATGGCGGTGTCAGTGGTATGGCTACAAAGGACAGCAATATCTTCCCCAATCTCCCTTTGATAGAAGTTGATTGGACCCTTTTTTATTTTCTGAAAAGACTGTGACCAGACATTTGTACTTGGACATGCTGGAAAACTATCTTCCAACAAGATGGGGTGCTGCCACATTTCTGCCACCATGTTAAGAATTACCTGTACAGAAAGATGGCTGGGAGATGGATTGGCAGATGTGGGCCCATCACTTAGCCTCCTAGGTCGCCAGATTTAACGCCATTGGATTTTTTCTTGTGGGGTTATGTGAAGAACATTGTCTACCAGGTTATGATCAGTGACCTTCAACACCTGAAAGCATGCATAAGGGACGCTGTGGCTACCGTAACACCAAACATGCTGGATCATCTGGATATTTGTTGTGCCACCAAGGGAGCCCACATTGAAATTTATTGAGAAAGTTACATATTCAGAAAAAACTGATATTTTCCCTTTGTAATGATGTAACCCATAAACATGTGTAACAAAAGCTTTCTGAGATATGATTATTTTATTTGGATACCTTTCATCTGGACACCCTGTACTTGCGTCCATCATAAATTTTCTTGTTCCCGTATGCCTTAGATTATGGAGTTCAATAACAACTCTGCATACTGTTGTATGACTGCACAAACCTTTGAAATGTGTCAACCTCAGCTTCACCATGAGCTTTAGAAATAGTTTTTCATCTCCTTTTTTACAACACTGCCAGTATCTAATTATTCTTATATAGTATCGAATGATAGGATGATTGGTAAATAATGAATTATGAAGAATTTGGAAGTAGCCATGGCCTAATGGAGGTACTATCCCCATATTTGCCTTGAGGGACTGAGGAATCTCATATGTATTTCTTGTTAGAAGTGGAATAATGTAAAAGAAGGAAATTTTCAGCCTTAGTTATTCCTGAAGATCACCAGTTTCAAACTTTGGAGTTTGGTATGAAATACTTTATTATGATCATGTGCTGGTATGCTTGTATTTATAAGTCATCAGCAATCAGGCTGAATCATTCTGTGGTGTGGTAACTTTGGCAGAAAAATGATTGGCTGTAGGCTGGATGGTCAGAGTTCATTTCTTGACTTGGCAGGAATTTTTCCCTTTTCCACCATGTCCAGACTGGCTGTAGGACTTACCAATGAGTACCAGGGACTCTTCCCCATAGGCAGAGAAGTCTGAGCATGAAACTGATGTCTCACTGTCATCTGGTGGTGGAGCATAGAATGCATGGAAGTTTACCTTTATGTCCATTATAAATCTTTATAGCATGCTGGTTATGCACAGGGTCAGTTTTGTTAACAGTATTTGACCTACTGGATAACATGTGTCCAAACACTGTGTTTCAGGTATAGGCAACTGAAAGGGGAATTGGAGCTCATGACATATAAGGTGGAGCTGGTTAGGAGGAAACTTCAGCAAACAGTTCACCACCAGCACCAAGAGGAAGTAGATGGTCTTAAGGCAAAGATTGGTGAGCTTATGGTGGCACTAGATACAGAACAAAAATTTTCTTCATACTTTATTTCTGAAGAGCGATGAACCGTGAGCAAGCAGTCTGTCCTTTGTTATATACACAGTTTGTCCAGGTTCTGCTAGGACTGTGTTCATTAAAAATACAAGACATGAAATATTTTCAAAATTTCACTCTTTATGTTCAAAATAGTCTCCTTCTGAATCAGTACATAGCTTGAATTGATTGAAAAGTTTTCGAAAACAGTCCCTGTACTCCTTTTGTGGAATCGTATTTAAAACTGCGGTACATTCCCTTTGGATGTCCTGGATAGTGTCGTGACGGACTCCTTTCATTGCCAACTTAACTTTTGGGAACAACCAGAAATCTGCTGGAGCCAACTCTGGTGAATACGGAGGATGATCAAGGACTGTGATCCCTTTTCTGGCAAAAAAAAAATCACGCACGATCTTCGATTTGTGGGGTAGGATAGCACAGTTGGTATAGCAAGTGGTTATCAGCTGAATGTCCAAGTAGACGGAGTTCAAGTCCTGGTAGTTGCAAGATTTTTCTGTTCCTTGTGTCATGCAGACTAGTTCTGGGTCCCACCCAGCCTCCTATCCAACGGGTGCTGGGGCTCTTTCCCTGGGGTTAAAGTGGCTGGGGCCTGAAACTGACCACTCTCCTCCAACTAGTGCCAAGTTCAAGAATACATGGATTTATACATCCACTTCTTCCTTATGCATGCGTGGGTATGCTGCTTAATTATTTAAGTACGGGGACAACTTTACCTTTTACTTCTAACTGAAACTAGCAGTTGTGCCTGTTCTTAATTAATCAAGGATCACCCTATGAAGATATGTGGGGGAGTGGAGGTGTAGCAC
The DNA here is from genome assembly GCF_002891405.2 of Cryptotermes secundus. Classification (NCBI taxonomy): domain Eukaryota; kingdom Metazoa; phylum Arthropoda; class Insecta; order Blattodea; family Kalotermitidae; genus Cryptotermes; species Cryptotermes secundus. Next base: position 1,458,239 of record NW_019729902.1, on the reverse strand, counting down.
TACCATTCTTGAACTGAGCCCTGGATAATGGTGAGCTTCATGCCTGGTACACATTGGATAGGAGGGTGGGAGGGCCCCAGAGGTGGTCTGGACGCTTTGTAACAGAGAAGAATCTCTTGCCCCTACTGAATCCAAACCCTGACCATCCAACACATTGCCCTTCACTATACTGACTGAGCTATATTGGTTAGTAAAACATCACACATTGCAGGAAACTTGAAGTTACAAATAGATCGTGAAAGGGATTGGTGCCTTTAGTATTAACGCAAAGTGGGTCTGTAAATTGCTGCCATTGAATTTCCCATTTGCTGGAAAAGTTTGATATTAGCCTGCCGCTAGACACGGTCCGTTTCTTGACTTTGAAACATCCCCTGGACCTATTATTCCCACTAGTGTGAATGTAACTGACCATTTCCAGTGCCTTTGTTGGGGCGTGCATGTCTATGTAAGTGTATTGAGGCTCTAGCTTGCTTGCAGTATTTTCATTGTATTCCCTTGTTTCAGAGCTCTTTGAAACTAACACATACGATGGGGTACCCAAAAGAAACCGAACTAATTTTTTTGTGGGCAGAGCTTTTGTAGTACCGCGTTTTTACTGCTGTGAGCGCATGAGCTAACGTTCANAGGTCCTAAACATTTGGAATTACCTATTTCAGTGGAGCTTGAAGAAAATGTGAACCATTGTAAGCAAGTCCAGATTGTTAGTAGCAAGAAAGCAAAGGAACTGGAAAATAAGTTAAAGGATGCCAAGTCAATTCAAGAAAAAGCGCTGAAAAATGCTGAAAATGAGATGAAGGAACTAAAAAGGAAATCAGAAGAAAGTCGGTCAAAGTGGAAACAGAGAGAACAGGTACTATAGTGGATGCATTATTGAATACCAGTTCTATTTCATTTTTGAATGTTGTTGTTTTTCTAATTACAAATTAAAATTTTATGTTGTGATATACAGGAGTTTGAAACCTTGAATCTGGAGATAAATGAATTGAAAGCTTCAATCGAAACGGGCCATGCTCAAATTCAGGCTTCCAAAGGGGCTATAGTCCAATTGACTGAACAAGGTGGGAAGTTACAGGAGCAGGTAGCGGAAGCCAAGGTAAATAATCAGTTGTCATCATCATCATCATCATCATCATCATCGTTGTTGTCAGTGTCAGTGAATGGAATGACCGATTTTAAATACAGTTCCATACTTTTTCACATTCCTTTTGGGCGTATTTAGTGATACTGTCAGAATTGAGACTATAGTTTTGGTTTACAGACCCTCATGTAGTATGACTACTTTGATGTTAATATGTGATGGAGCTGTAATATAATGGACAGTCAAAGAAAAGTGTACACAATGCAGTTTCTTAATTTTGTATGTCTTCCTTTAGCAGTTCATTTAGGTCTAATAATTATAACTTCATGATACAAGATCATCTTGAATTCTGTGGCTTTTAGTCCGCAAGCGAACTGTACCGGCCGAGTGACCGCCGCTTGTGGACAAAGTTCGTGCCAACTTTTGCGGATAGAGGGTGTTACATGGTCAGCGCAACGGTTTCCCATGGCTGTTAATTTTGGTTTTCTAGACTGGAGCCGCTACTTTTCCATTCAAGTAACTCCTCAGTTATCCTCACGAGGCTGAGTGGACTCCATTCCAGACCAACTACTTCTCAGGGCCATCGTCAACAGCCACTACTCATTTTGCTTGTCAAGAAGTTCCGGCTTTTTAGGTTTCTTTATAAAGTAAAAAAGAATACCTTGCTGTGTCCTAATATGATTGCATTGGACAGTTATTTTTTTTGTTTGATATGGGATGCTCACACAAAGTTACTGCTCATTTGTGATTTTCAGCCAAGTTGACACATAATAAAATTCACTACGGCCATAAATGGACAATTTCATATAAATCATAAGCATTAATTAACCCTTTGACGCGGTCATTTAAATTCCGCTGCCGTGTCTCTCCGGCGGTAATATATTCAGCCGTCCATTTAAATTTTGCTCGAAAATGATTTATTCATCATTGTTCTTAAATTATATGAGATAGGATCATGAAACTTTCAATAAAATGATCTTAAAAGGTGGTTTTATAACCTTGCCTTATAATATGAGCGCCCGTTATCTCGGCAATGGAAGCAGTTGGTTTAGAATTTGAGCAGTGTATCGTACGCCTTGAAGCATGAAACTTTCACTAAAATGATCTTAAAA
>NW_019729902.1:1455174-1455972 GCF_002891405.2 Cryptotermes secundus | reverse complement strand
AAAATGTGGCACATTTCAGATATTTGGGAACTAACTCCGTGGCTTTAGTCCACAAGCGAACTATACCGACTGAGCCACCGCCACTTGTCGGCAAAGTTAGTGCCAATTTTAGAGGATAGAGGGTGTCACATGGTCAATGCAACAAATACCACTGGCCGTTAATTTTGGTTTTCTAGACTGGAGCCGCTACTTTTCCATTCAAGTAACTCCTCAGTTATCCTCACGAGGCTGAGTGGACTCCATTCCAGACCAACTACTTCTCAGGGCCATCGTCAACAGCCACTACTCATTTTGCTTGTCAAGAAGTTCCGGCTTTTTAGGTTTCTTTATAAAGTAAAAAAGAATACCTTGCTGTGTCCTAATATGATTGCATTGGACAGTTATTTTTTTTGTTTGATATGGGATGCTCACACAAAGTTACTGCTCATTTGTGATTTTCAGCCAAGTTGACACATAATAAAATTCACTACGGCCATAAATGGACAATTTCATATAAATCATAAGCATTAATTAACCCTTTGACGCGGTCATTTAAATTCCGCTGCCGTGTCTCTCCGGCGGTAATATATTCAGCCGTCCATTTAAATTTTGCTCGAAAATGATTTATTCATCATTGTTCTTAAATTATATGAGATAGGATCATGAAACTTTCAATAAAATGATCTTAAAAGGTGGTTTTATAACCTTGCCTTATAATATGAGCGCCCGTTATCTCGGCAATGGAAGCAGTTGGTTTAGAATTTGAGCAGTGTATCGTACGCCTTGAAGCATGAAACTTTCACTAAAATGATCTTAAAA
>NW_019729902.1:1434654-1454875 GCF_002891405.2 Cryptotermes secundus | reverse complement strand
ACACACACACACCCATCGTCACAGGGGGTGACCACAGTGTTCTGCCTTAATTTGTGGCGTTTTTCTAAGAACTGGCTGCCATGTACTGTGCGAAATCAATCGATGTTGGAAGAATAAATTTTGGATAACCCTCTTCTAAGAATTCCAATTGAGTGTGTTAGTGTGGCCAGCTCAGGGCAATATGATATTATAAACACAGGACATATCACGTCTCTGCTGTTTATAAATGCATAGGAAAGAATATACGCCTTTCATAACAGTACAACGGAGGAACTTCTCCCAAGAGCAACAGGAAATTTGCTGCAAGACAGGCATATGTAACGATGACTAAGCGCAGCAAAACTCGTGGCTTATAATACTCTGAACTACTGACAACAGGCCAGCGAAAAATCTAACAATCTACGGCAAAACCATCAATTATTATGGGCGTTATAACATAGGTGTGCAGCTGGACGAAACATTGACGTCAAACCCCCGCAGACGATTTAAATACCTTGACGAAACATACACGTCAAACAACGCTGAACGGTTAAGTTTAATAAACAGGTGGTAAGTAAATTTAATCAACACCATTGAGAATTTTGAGTACCATGTTATGGAGTACGCCCTTTTCATTTGAGTACTACATTATGGAGTTCACCATTGCTAATCATCATAATCATCATTTACAGTATTGAGACCTGTTACAGATATTAAAAAAATCCTTCAGTTTCCCCTCAATTTACAGTTTATGCATTCAAATCCTTTCCTCCCTCATAGGATATAGTATATCCCACATAATTGAATGTAGTGATTTGTTCCAGTATCCTATCATTAAAGCATATCTTGCTTCAAATGCAATCTTTTTATGGAACCTAAAGGTCCATCACAGGGTTCTCAGAAGTCTGCTATTGGACCCATTGGACCAAATCAGTCCAGTCAGCCTTTAGGTACCAAATGTCTCTAAGATCAACTTTAATTTTGCTCTTTCTTACACACTACATGTTTCGGCCACAGACGGCCATCATCAGGTGTATACACTCACGTATCTGCTACACTGCACTTATTTATAACATTTAAAAATTAAAAACATAGGTCTTCCTGATTCTTCACTTTCGTTGCTATTACCAAAATCTTCTTCGTTGATATCTTTGTTATTTACACACGTCAATTTTGATTTCTTTGAATTAGCACTTATAAAAATCTTCAATTCTACTTTTCAAATCCTTTAAAAAATTTTCTCTACATTTTAAAATTGCTATTATTATTTCTAATATCATGTATATGTTCTTTATATCTAGTGTTAAATGTTCTGCCCATTTGCCCAATATATTTAACACCAGACATAAAGAACATATACATGATATTAGAAATAATAATAGCAATTCCGGGTACTCAAATCACATACTAAATACAGGACATGCATACGGAACAATAACAGAGGTAATGGAAGTTGTAACAACGGGAAAGAAGGGCAGACATTTGAATACATTAGAGAAATACCATATATATAAAGTAAGTAAANTAGCAGCGGCACACACACAGGAAGACTACACAGAGTAAGTACAAATAACAATATAAGAAAACATTACGTACATAAGATAATAATACCAATATAGTTGTATATTACAGATAAAACCTTTACAGTAATAGATACAAGAAGAAGCCGCTGCAGCACTATAGACATAGGGCGAGCAACCCTGACAATTTTAAATTTTAAAATGTAGAGAAAAATTTTTAAAGGATTCAAAAAGTAGAACTGGAGATTTTATAAGTGCTAATTCAAAGAAATCAAAATTGACGTGTGTAAATAACAAAGCTATCAACGAAGTAGATTTTGGTAATAGCAACGAAAGTGAACAATCAGGAAGATCTATGTTTTTAATTTTTAAATGTTATAAATAAGTGCAGTGTAGCAGATACACCTGATGATGGCTGTCTGTGGCCGAAACATGTAGTGTGTAAAAAAGAGCAAAACGAAAGACATATAATATATAGTATGCACTTAAGACGGAGTTATATCGTATAGAGTGCAATAGGATGCTTAAATATAATATCAACTTTAACCGTTACCTTTCCCCTCTACCTCTAAAGGCCTGTTACGTGGTGTCTTGCCTTCTTGTTTTCCAACCACTTTATATTCTCTTTTCATTTTCCCAATGTCGTCAACATCTCCTTCCCATCACATCCCCTTTCGCTTCTTCACCATAACAATATAATCGGTGAAGGGTACAAATTATGAAGTCCCTCGTCATATTTCTCTTTGGTCCTTTACTATTTTGTTTCCTGAACCTATGAAATGGGTGTAACGCAAATTTGTTTCCAGGTATTTTGTTTTGTTTGTCAGGTGTCACAATAGCAGATTTTGACTACAAAATAAATTCACTTATCTGTAGTTTGCCTGTCATCTGTATTTTTATTCAGGAGAGTTATGGGAGATTGGTTGGTGGTTGGTCCATAATGATTGATCAGTATTGTACCTCAAATTGTATAATTTTTTTTGTGCAACAGGCCAGTGTTCAGAAATTTATGAGTGAAGTGAAGGCACAGAAGGGAACTTTCACTGCAATAACTAAAGAAATTCAACAAATAGAACAAAGGAAAGAGAAAATCATCAAAGACAATGGTGACTTTGAGCTGGAAATTAAGAAACTTGAACATGAAGCTGCCAAAATTCAGGCTGATTCTAAAGAATGTAATTCAAAGGTAAGAGCTCTAACATCCAAGCTGTTTTGATGGTGGTGTGTGAAAACCAAAATTTTTAACATCAAATTTTGCCATAAAGTAGCTTCTAACTTCAAATATTTAAGTGCACATTTCTTTTTAAATCAGGAAGACTAAACAAAATTGTCTTACTGAAAGTTCAGTATTTCAGTAACAAATAAGCTGACCCTGATATAATTATCATTCGAAACATAATCACGATAAATCTCTAGAGTTAAAATTGAAGGAAATAAGTATGAAATATTATTCAATAGGACCTGTCAGAGAATTTTTCTTTGGAGATCAGTTGAAATGAAACTTGACTGCATGGTACATGGATTAGTACCTGACATCTTGCATGAGATAAGCCCTCACACACCTCACACACTGCAGTACTGGTAATATTCAGCTGTCAGATTTACAAGAACAGAGTCTCTGTACAGTCATGTTTCATTCACCCATTGAAGCTCACTCATGCAAGATCTCTTGTCATCCTATCATTCATATTCTGCCCATTCATAGTAGATGTGTTTTATATTCATTTCCTGTGCCCCTCCCTTCTCTGTTATGTGCCCAGTATTCCATAAGGAGGAAATGAAACAGTCCCATTTATCTTAATATGTCAGAAGTGTATGTAATGATATAATGACTGTGGCAAGGAAGAGCTGGAGAATCAGTTTCTAGCCCTGAAATGTCTTTGTGCACGAAATATGAATGTTCTGTTTTACAAGAAGAGTCATGTCAGTTGATTTTCAGTTGTATGACAATTTTTGTGCAGTTATGGTTATTTATAAAGGCATCAGTCCTGGAATTGTGCCCACATTTGTAGTAAAGAAAAATGAATATAAATTTGTTGCACCGTGCCGTTCGTCTTCTTCTCCTTCTGATTATTATGTTGTTATTATTACGAAGAGGAAGGGCACAGCGCAGTCGTTACTGGCCCTATTGTTGGTTCCCATGCTCCCCTAGATGGACATGGGGTATCCAAGCTAGGAGGACGAAGCTACACTCAGTTCGTTGGCTTAGATAAGAACAAAATACAATTTTAATAAAAAAATATATATAACAATACATAAATAACAAACGACACATATGACCGAGAAAACAAATACAAGCTCACTCAGAACAAAACAATTTCCCGTCGGCGCCACTTGTGTCGACACTAGACATATTAGGACGTTAAACCCTCAGGCTATACAAACACAAGTCTAATTCTGAAGAATACCAAACCAAATCTAATAACGCGCGTTGCAAGCGTTCAAGCAATGGCTTGCGACCGCGGGCAGTCCTTACCGGCGAGCCAGATAGCACCAAAAGGGAATTTAGAACAAACCCAGCCGAAACCAGTATTTTCCACAACAAACCTGCTGGCTAGTAACCGACCTTCCAAGTCAACTTGGTCTACACGACTGCACTGTACAAGTCTCCCCTTCACGAGAGGGTACATGGGACCACATGACTGATGTCAGGATACTGCATAGTGGGGGATGGAATCCGTCAAGGGAAACATGATGACATCATACGTGAGCGAGCTAAACCTTAGAACGGCTCATTGTCCCTGTGCTTAATTTGTCATGTGTCAAGAAGATATGTGAAGAGCTGAGTTGACCACAAGGCCGTAGTGCAGCTGGAAGGATTAGGTAAATTGAAAAATCCACCTCATCAGGACTTGCATCTTAAATCAAGCTTTCTGTACAACTTTTTAACATTTTTTGCTCCTGTAAATATTTATTCTATTACACTTGAGATGCGCACAAAAGTTCATATAGGGTTTTGGGTAAAGTTGTTAAAATTGTCCAATCTAAATGAAAATTGAAGTGGCATGAAATTTTTTTGTAAAATTCATAAGTATCAGATTTAATGAAAATAGTTGTTGCATGCATACAAACATTGAGATGGACTGTTGGACTGGGTGAGTGTAGTAGGCATTCCACAAGATTGTGAATGCATTGTATGAAAGGGTTCCATCGATAAGCCTCAAACGAAATTATTGGGAATGTACTGTACTTTATGTTTTAGGTTTCTGCCCTGGAACACAAATATTCTTGGATTAAAGAAGAGAAGCGGTATTTTGGTAATCCAGGTGGAAATTATGACTTCAAAGAAAAGGATCCTCGTGAGATTGGGAAGCACATTGTAAAGCTTCAGGAAAAGAGCGAGAAACTTGGTCGCAATATTGATACACGGGCCATGAATCTCCTTGGCAAAGAAGAAGAACAGGTGAAGTGTTTTGGGTCCAATTATTGTACAAGTTGGTTCCAGGTTTACCAATTGCAAATTGCATAATCTCTGTCTCTCAAAATTTGATGCTATTAAGCTTCTGATGTTTCATTGTTAAATTGGCCCCTGTATTCCTTTTTTTTTTTTTTTCATTATGCTGTTATTTCAGTCTTAGCTATACCAGTGTGCAGTTACAAATAAATTTTAAGACATTGTCTTAATATTGGCCTCCGTATATGATAGTTTGTGTTCTCCTGTTTTGATTTACATAGTGTTTTGTTCTCCCCAGTGCAAGAGATCACTGTTAAAGCCATGCATTCTTCATTACATGTCTGCACCAAACTGTATTTCATTGGTGCTCACAGCTGATATTACTGGAACAACAAATAACATGAATCTCTTATTTGCTCAACACCTTGAATAGTAAACTTCATGGTGTAGGATGTTTTAAGGGTTGGTAGTAATTCAGTTGCTCAGAAATCTCATCCTGTTCAGGAACTCAAAAGTTCTTAAGTATAGTCCTTTTCGCCAGTTTAATATAACCCTCACTTTCATACTGTTTCTCTAAGATTAATTTTAATATACTCCAATCTTTGCTTAGGCCTCTCCAACGCTCTCTTCCCATGAGCTGTTTCGTCTGAAAGTTTTGTACATTTCTCATGCTTTCCACCTTTCCTTCTTGATATACTCACTTTAACAGTATTACATGAAAAGCATAGATTATGATGATCCTATTGTGAGATTTTCTCCATTATTAGTCCAGATATCTTCCTCAGCACCTTGTCTACAAATTTCCATGATTGACATTCTCCCCTAACAACAGTGAGGAAACAGGTTTCATGCTGATGCAAAGCAACTGATAAAACCGTATTTTTATATACAGCTAGGTTGTGATTAATGTGAGTTCGACTGATGCGATATTCGATTTAGTGCAAATTGTACAATGATATCAGATCGTGTTTAATGCGAACCAAAATTCAGTTAATATGAGGCTAGCGTATGCACAGGTGAGGTTACCATTAGGGTCTTAGATGCTGCTACTTCAGTCTACAGTTGTTTATCTTTGCTTGTGCATGTGCTGCTGCCTGTCATAATATACATACTTTTCATGATTTGTTTTAATCATTTTAAGAAGTGGCCTTAATAAAATTGGCAAAAACAAGTGTCCTTCAGATAAAAATACTATGAATGTAAAAAGAAGAGGCTCGTTATTACATTAGAGCAGAAATTTGTTGATTGAATGACATGAATGTGGTCATATCAACTCAAAAATAGGAAGATCTGTTGGAATGCCTGAATCTACTGTATGGAATATTATAAAACATGCAAGGGAAATAAAAGAAAAACATGAAGTTGCATCAGCTTTTTGTGGTTTGCAAAAATCTGCAAGGAACAGGAGTGTTAACAATGACAGTGTCATGTGTAGGGGGGTATGCGTGACAAAAATAACATTTTCTAGATCGGATGATTGTATTTATTAGCACTTCGGTTACAGTCTCTCTTAATAACAATTAATACAGCGCTATTATTGTATTTACACAATTTACAGTTCACCATTGCCTACGCGCTAGGATCCTCTGTCTTCACTAGTTGTCTTCTGGCAACAGATCTCAACACATGAACTACAAAATTCTCACTAAATTACACGCTCCCAATATCAATGTACTACAGCACATATAATGTCACACACTAAGTCCTCTAATTCTGTTCTTCTGGCCACACTTCTGTTCCCTTGGAGCTTCGGAACTCAAGTGAAGTCCCTCTATTACTCACTCCTCCAGCTTACAACTGCCCTCAATTTGAAGATAGCTTTTGGGCTGAAGAAGTCGTGAAGCAAAGAATTATGGATGCTGACTCTAACGACGATCAAAGAGTGCAAATTTGCTGAGATGCAGATAAAGCATTCTGCATCCATAAGCATATGTATGAAGATTTAAAGAAAGAGAAAACAGTTCAGTCTACGCTGCTAAAATATTTTGAAAGACAATAAAGATGTTTTCGTCAGCGTAAGCTTCTTTTGGGAATGATAGAATTTTTTTGTTTTAATTTTGCTCGCTGTAACAACTCTGTGTCTTTGTTAACAGTACACTTAAATTATAAGTATATTCTTTTTATCATTTATTGTAATATTTCTATAATAAACATATAATTACTTGCATTTAAAATTTTTCATTGCCTATTTCCATAGAATTGGAACCAATTACCATATTTTACATATAATTATAACTTTGAATAATGTGACCACTTCATGGGATTCATTATCTGCACTAATACAATACCTAGCTGTATTTTAATCTGTACGTTTTTTAATAGGACATGGAGAAATGAAAATATTTCAAACTGAATGGTAGTGAGTATTTTCTGCACTAAATCCACCCTGAGTTTCCTTGTGAGTAATATTTTGAACACCTTACTTGAGTAATTTCGGTATGGTCACATTGCAGTATGCTGATTTAATGAAACGGAAAAGGACTGTGGAGGCTGACAAAGTTAAAATTATTACTGTTATCAAAGAGCTGGACCGAAAGAAAAAGGAGGCTGTCCGCAAAGCATGGGAGCAGGTTAATAAGGATTTTGGTTCAATCTTCAGCACTCTTCTTCCAGGAGCTCAGGGGTGTCTTCAGCCCCCTGAAGGCATGGATGTTCTGGATGGACTGGAGGTGAGGAATAATATAGTGGAATTCTTCAGTTATTGATAAAANTCCTCCTGACAACAGGCCAGTGAAAAATCTAACAATCTACAGCAAAACCATCAATTATTATGGGCGTTATAACATACGTGTGCAGCTGGACGAAACATACACGTCGAACCCCCCCAGACGATTTAAATCCCTGACGAAACATACACGACGAACCACGGCAACGGGTTAAGTAGCCTATCAGAACTAACTTAGGAGTTTTTGCACCATCTGTGTTCAACATTGTTGATTGTTCCTTTATTATTGGAAACTATTTAATACATGTTCCAGCCTAACTGGACATCTTCAGGTATACAGGTGTTGTGGACAAGGACACTAGCCTGAGGCTACTGCAATTGGAAGAAGAAAAACCGCATTACAGTGAGCAGCAGTATGCTTGTCCACATCATCTGTACACCTGAAGATGGTCAATTAGGCCGAAACATGTAGTGAAATAGTTTCCAATAATAAAGGAACAATCAACAGTGTTGCACCTAGATGGCACAAAAACCCCTAAGTCAGATCTATACAGTGCAACAGTGTGCTGAAATATAACATTAGCCTATTTGAAAGTAAACCTCTTTCTTCTTTGTTACTCATACCTCAAGTTACTCCATTTATGAAGTTTGGAGAGAAAATATATGGGCAGACTGACACAAAATAATTTGTTATTGCACATTTTTATAAATTGCTGTATGCTGTAACTATCAGCCTAAGCGATGAACACTTCAATTTGAAACACAAGGCATAACATTTAATTAGTGCACACATGCACCTGTATTTGGCAAAGAAAGACTAATAGTGTATAATGATGGAAATAGACAAAATTCCATGGCTTCTCAGGAAATAGATCTACCACGCTGTCGACCTTGAAATAGAATTTTAGAACTGCTCCACATTTCATGTAAGCTTGTAGCATGTGTGAACTGCTTCCTATACTAAGGGATGTTGACCAAATATCATCTACACAAAAACATTTTTCAACATAATGTTTAAGTGTACAAATCAGAAGAAATTGATGTTCACTGATGCATGTCATGTAATTTCATGGTAACAGCATGACTTTTTTTTATTCATAAGTACTGAGAAACTTCCCCATTTGTTGCAAAATATTAGGGGAGATGCTGCAGTTGGTTCGTTGGAAGAGAAGTGTGTAGATAACAATAACAGTTTTGTAATGAAAATGATAGCAGTATTTCAGACAGAACTGACTCAGATACTTGAGCTATTAGGTATATAACCATAAAACTGTAAGTGTTATTGGTATGAGTATGAACCTCTCCAATATTGATACAAAGTCAGGTGTTGATTGACATCCGTGTTACCTAGGCACTAGCTGTATTGACCCAGCTGAGTAGGCTCTTACCTGAGGATGGGGACAGAGTCCAGTTTCCAGAATATTTTTAAGTAAAAAGCAGGATGATGGATAATGTCCAAAAAGCCAGTAATTGTATCTAGTACCATTGTTCTTTCATCTTCTCTAACAGCACAATTCAACAAAGATTTTGCTTCTTTGGTGAAATAATGTACACCATGTTGAATTTTAATTTAGATTTCCATACAAGACTATGCCTTTCTTCTGTCACCCTTACTTTTTGAAAGTTTACACATTTTTTCACTGTTTGTTGCAACTGAAATGATGTGAAAGGAGACATTTTGTTAAACATATGTTGTTGTTGTTGTTGCACAAATTTTCTTTTGGGTCATGGTGATCCCACATATAATATTGCCAACATCAGTGCATCAGAGGTTTCTAACTTTATATTAAATATAAATCTATTTGGTACACAGAAAACGGACCAATAATGTAACCTGTTTTATCAGTGTTCGCTAATGATCTCAAGTATGTGCGAGTTAAAATTGTCTAAAGTTAGTGGATAGAATGTGTTTGAAACCGAAGGGAATGAGATTCCTATGATTGATTTTGTCCACCTTTTTATGCATTGCTTGTAGGAAGGATATAAAATGATTGCATAATGGGAGATTGTGCCTGTCCATACATCTCTGAAACCAAACAGATATTGATAAAATTCATTATTGGATTGATGCTGCGAAACTAATCACATTGCAGGCATCACTTCCATAATCTGGAAATTATTTGTTCATGTATTTCATTAAATTTTCATGTTACGAACATGAACAGACCAGTGGAGGGCTCTTGTGAACATGGTAATGAACCTTCGGGTTCCATAAAATGTTGGGAAATTCTTGAGTAGCTGCAGAATTCGCGGCTCCTCCAGAAGGGCTCAGCCCCGTGAGTAAGTAAGTAATTTCATTAAATGTTCACTATATATAAAATGTTTGAAAGAGAAGTTGTAGAGCTCAATGAGACATGTTTAATTTCATGTGTAGAATTGTTATATGATCTAGAGAATTTATATAGCTCAGTTTGAGTGTGTAAAGTAGTAGTCATATTGGACTGATAACAAATCAAAATTAAATTTGTCCAATACTGAATCTGATCCAAATTCATGTAGTAGTTGTGGAGATGGAACATGGGAAATGACAGATGGCACAACTCTTATGTGCCTTCACTTCATACAAAGAATGGATTTCAGTGTGCCCAGTTGTTGTGGTTTGTGCATGTCACCTCATGTCAGGTCCCACTTCACCTGATCATAAAAGAGTATAAAATTGGGTGAGGGAGAGAGAAATTGGATTCTGCCACACTGAAGGTAGAATTGTGCAGAATACAAAGTTTTCAGCATCCCTCAAAAGTGGTTATTTTTACACACATCTGAATTTGTTTTTCAGGTGAAAGTTGGCTTCGGTGGAATTTGGAAGGACAGTCTGGGAGAATTGAGTGGGGGGCAGAGGTCACTGGTTGCCCTCTCCCTTATACTTGCTATGTTGTTGTTTAAGCCAGCTCCAATATATATCCTTGATGAAGTTGATGCTGCATTAGACTTGTCCCACACGCAGAACATTGGTAACATGCTCAGGACTCATTTCAAACACTCACAGGTATGGTAATTATCAATGCAAAGCTGTATTATTTGAACTCAAGAGGACATTTGCTATTATTTAAATTTAAAATTACTATGTAGGTAGGAAACACTTTCATACAATCACCATCCATTTCAATGTGAGTGATAACTCTTGTTTTGTATCTGAGAAGCCCAAAGCTTGATTCTTGGCTGAGAGGTTGGCTATCCTGACTCAGGGTATTCTGGTTTTTTACATAGGCAGATGTTAATCTAGTGCTTTAAAGTGCTTCACAGCCACTTCCACATTCTCTCTGAATCATTATCATTCAAATTCATCATCATGTTCAGTACTCTGTTACTTATTCTACTAAGAAAACCTTAAATAAACCCCATAACTGAAATGCTGTGGGTATGGAGTTTTGCAACATAAATTTGGACAATTTGGTTCTGTAATAGTATTCTTCACTATGCTACAAGCCAGAAGGTCGTGGGTTCAAGTCCCGATGAGGTCATTGGATTTTTTCAATTGACCCAATCCTTCCAGCCGCACTGTGGCCCTGGGATTGACTCAGCCTCTAACAGAAATGAGTACCAGGAATTAATTAAATGATTTTTCCTGGGGAGTAAAGCGTGGCCTGCGCGTAAGGCTGACAACCTTACCACCATCTTTGAGCCTATTGTCTAGATAATGTGGGACCCTTAATGTCTCACAACCCTATGGGCCTTCATGGCCTGTTACAGGGATAGCTTTACTTTGTAATAGTATTCTTACTGCAGAGGCCCAGGTTAAATCTTAAATAAGTTGATTGGAATTTGGGGTTATCAGGTGGCACAAGTGCAGGTTTTTTCTTCCGTTACTTTGGCTACCCTTGTCAGTTTACCCAGTGCTCCATGCTTATCTATCCCTGCACTCAGGGTATGCCATTGCACACCTTGCCTGACTAGCACATATCAAAACATCATTTGAGGCTTCATCTCTGATCCATCACTTAGGTGGATATCAAGAAAAGTTTTTAACCTGGATTCCTTCTTTTACAGTTTATCATTGTATCTCTGAAAGATGGGATGTTCAACAATGCTAATGTGCTGTTTCGAACGAAGTTTGTTGATGGAATGTCAGTAGTGACCCAAACAGTGCAAAGGAAATAATGATGAGATACAGAAACTGTTGAATTTTTCCTTTAATTTTCTTTTCAAGAATATTTGAATGAGAGTTGATTAATGTGTCTGATACTCTGATTTTTTCATAATAAATCAGTGGGACCAGTTTTTTTAATTGATCTCTTTGTCATAGATGTTTCTGATGTGTTGAACTTCATCTGTATAGTAAAATGGGAACTGAGTGGTGTGTGAAACACATTGAACTTGTTCCGAATTCTTTCATACATGTAGGCAGCAGTAGCACAGCAAAGATTGATATGTTTATTATGTTTCTAAGGATATGTGTATCAATTATATAAGTGTGTTGGAAACAAGAAATATGAAATAGTGCAAATAAACACCTTTGTCATCATTATCAGTTACTTGTTACTTACTCACATGGTGTCCTGTGCAGGCTTCTGAGTCATTACGTTTGGTGTGTGAAGGAAAAGTCACTTCCAGAATTTACGTAAGTTCACTTAAGTTGAAGTTTGAATTGATTAATGCATTGATAGTCATGCTGTAATAGTCACATTGATTAATTAATTAATCTTTCATTCCATTGAGGGGGCACATGGTAGCATAGTTGGTTGAGGCAGTATGCTACAAGCCAGAAGGTCACAGTATTGATTCCCGATGAAGTCATTGGATTTTTCAATTGACCTAATCCTTCTGTCTGTACTATGGCGCTGGGGTTGACTCAGCCTCTAACAGGAATAAGTACCATGTATCTTCCTGGGGGTAAAGGACAGCCGGTACATAAACCTGACAACTTCTCCACCATCTGTGAGTTGGCTGTCTATAAAATGTGAGTGTCTCGATGACTCACAACCAAGTGGGCCTCCACAGCCTGTTAACATGGATAGCTTATAACCACTCACTTCGTTGTGCCCCTTACATTGGTCTCCACTTATCACCGTCCTCTTCCTTCTGGTGTTGCGGTTCACCTGCACCTCTTTCTGGACACCTCCACTGGAGTTACTGCCCTTCTCCTTATTCTCATCGATGGCGAGAAGTTAGGTGGGAAGGGAGGAAGATTTTGGTTGTTGGTGCTTGTAGGCGAGAGTTTGGTTTCAGTACTACCATTAAGTGTCTCGCAAGTAGGGAGAGATGGGAGTATCTGGGTTCTGTTCTGTAATTGGTAGAGATGAGTTCTTACCCCTGGATCTTATACGGGTCTGGTTCGGGCAGGGCAGGAAGAATCTTTCCTTGCAATCACACTCACCACTTCAGACTTTTGCACTTAGTAATTATTTAATTCACTTCCGTTCACTGAATACAAAGGAAGCTATTAGTAACACTTATTTAGAAATTTACTTATAATACGTTTACTGAAGGGACGTAGTTGTAATTTGTGCCTGACTTGGCTGAAAGTTGGATGCAGACTCCTTGAGGTGGAATGCACTCTCTGAAAACAGAGGTCCACGAACCACAGACTCCAAGAGAAATCCACTCCTCCACTTTTGCCATTGGTTAAGTTTTCAAACTAAGAGTTTCCCTAAATTTGTGAATTTCCAATCAGGTTGCTTTGCTATGTGATTCTGGCAGTTGCTGACCTGACGCTAAGGTTGACAGGGACTTGATGCATTACGACCAGGGGATGAGGCTCTGGCCCTCCCACTTCTAAGTTATAGCTGTTCCAAGCTGTCAGCCCTCAAATTCTCAAAGACTTTTCCGACTTTGCTGAAACTGACAGAATTCCAGGAAACTACCAGGTGTTACTTCCTGTCCACATAGCAAAACTTGAACTATGTCCCTTCTGCGTGTAAGAGTTGGCTATTTGCCAGATTCTCTTTGTATTTACTTGATATTACTTATTATAAATTCAATTAATACAAAATAGTCGACAAAATTATGATGAACGGTTACAAGTTTTACCTTTGTATATAGTCTAAGTAGGGCAGTGTTTATCATAATGTTTGTTTATGTGCTGTTCTATCATTTACATGGAAATGATCTGTAATGCAAGTTTCCGTTAAGTATGATAGGATCTAAAGAGACAGTAATAAATAGCAGTGTGTCAGTCAGTATTAGAAGGTTTTACCGTCCTTCCTTTCTCTTGCCATTGTTGCCGCTGCCGTCATTGGTTGTTGGGCTTGCAGTTAGGTCGGGCTTTACCTGGTTCCACCGCTTCTCTGACTTCACCACTTCTCTTCACTATGGGAAAGGGGTATCAGGTCCGGGACTTGACCTGGCTTGTCTGTGGGCACCAGCAACTGTGGATACAGATGCGAAGTGAAGGGAAAAGGTGGATGGGATAGGGAGCTGTTAGTGATCGGGCTAGTCATGGGTGGAGTGAGACTCTGGCTCAGGTCGTTCTTGGGCCTTACTCTGACGGGGAGAAAAGAACACACTGGAAACATAAGCACTTGGCTCCACTTCCTTTATTGTTTTTGTAATCTGGGAGTCACTGAGATACAACTCAGATTGTTACTTTACTACGCTTCATACAGGAGAGCTCGGATTCTACAAAATGAGCGAGTTGTTCTTGCTTGGTTACACACTCCTGCAAGCCTTGTCACAATGCACCGTTATCACTATTACGTAGCACTTGGGGACTTGTATAGGTTACCGCTACCACTGCGTGTGTGGGGTCTGAGAGGGTCACCAGTTTGCACTCACTTGCGTTTCTTCTTCAATATTAATTTTCCTGATATTATTTTCATTTAACAGTCGGATCGAGAGGGCTAGCTCCGCATCTGGTGAGTTTAACTGTTGTTGCAAGACTCCTGAAAACAGCTCTCCATTTTTGAAGATTCAGAGGTCCTGTGAAATTTGGGAACGCCTCGTTGCCATCCTCCAAATCCCTGCGCTGGCTGGATTTAGACAACAGGGGGCAGGGGTTCGATCGAGTTTATCATTCCTCCAATAGTCAGCTGTTTCGTGGTGAAAGTTGGGTTCTCGCGCTTTCACAATCTTTCTGACATGGGGTGGATCGAGGGGGTTCAATCTCACGGTCTTCTAAGAGTAGGTCTGTGACGAATTTGAGTCCTAAATTGTCACATTCGTTACGCTCCAGAGAAAAAGGTTATTGAATGATGTTTAGAACTTGAATGAAGGGGAATTTGCTAAAGAATATTCAGAAGGTCTTAAATTTCTTTCTCCACTACAAGATAGTGGGTAATATTTGGATTCCTAAAACATTTTACTTCCGTGACTAATCGGGTGTTGAAAAGTGGTCCCTTTCCTCGACTATTGAAACAGTTCGCAGCCCCTTTATAAAAGAAGTTTTTAACAGTCTGAGAGTTATGACTGGTCAGAGGACCATCTCTCTAAGCAATGAAAGGTTCTCTCCAGCGTCTTTTTGGACAGATTTCTCTTTTATTAGAGCATAGGACTCTTTGTAAAAGTAAGAAGAGCTCTGGCTGGTTTGGTTTAAGTCCGGATATTGTGACCCGTCATAAACTTTACCTTCTCGTAATTGTGTAAGCAAACTTTCAAGCTGTTGCTTCTTTAGAAATTTCTAGCTCGTCCCAAAGTACCTTCCCCTTTTTGTGTCAACTGGGTGTCTCTCTTTCTATTTCCAAATTACATAGCATGCTCGGGTAGGAGGGAGGCCTGACTTCAACTGGGTTCAGGTCCCTCTGGTTTGAGTGGGGTGTGAGGTATTACATCTGCTTGTATGTAGTGACAAGTACCGACACAAGCAAACAAAACATTGTGGTCCTTTGCATTGTATGGTTACAAAGGGTGATAAGACTGACTATAGTAATTATCGTGGGATATCACTGCTATCAACTTCATGTAAAATTTCATCCAATATTCTTCTCTCAAGGTTAAGTCCATACATAGATGAAATTATTGGGGATCATCAGTGTTTTGATGTAACAGATCAACTATTGATCAGATCTTTTGCATTTGTCAGATACTGGAGAAAAGATGGGAGTATGATGAGACAGTACATCAGCTATTCATAGACTTCAAGAAAGCCTGTGATTCAGTTAGAAGGGAAGTATTGTACAATATTCTGATAGAGTTTGGGACACCCATGAAACTAGTCAGGCTGATTAAGTTATGTTTAAACAAAATGTATGATAAAGCCCGTGTAGGTAAACATTTGTCTGATAATCTTCCTGTCCAGAATGGTCTAAAACAAGGAGATGCTTTATCGCTGCTGCTTTTCAACTTGGCTTTAGAATATGCCATTAGGAAGGTCCAAAAAAACCAGGTGGAACTGAAATTAAATGGGACACATCAGCTGTTGGTCTATGCTGATGATGTGAATCTACTGGGTGATAATATAGATACCATAACTAGAAACACACAAACTTTAATTGACGCTAGTAAGGAGGTTTGTCTAGAAGTAAACACAGAGGAAACTTAAGTATATGTTGCTATCTCGTCACCAGAATTCGGGGCAAAATCATGACATAAAGATAGGAAACATATGTTTTGAAAATGTGGCACAGTTCAGATATTTGGGAATGACTACAACAAATGAAAATCTGATTCAGGAGGAAATTAAGAGGAGATTGAACTCGGGTAATACCATTCAGTCCAGAACCTTTTGTCTTCTCTTCTGCTGTCTAAAAGCACAAAAATTAGAATATTCATCATCAGTAATCTGTCAGACAACAAGTCCACAGTCTCTTCCAAAACAGTTCCCCACTTAATGCGATCTCAAGCTTTCTCCTTCAATTAAAATATCCTCTTCTGCCTGCAAGGCTATCCAGCATCTTCTTACGTCTTCTTCCTTGTTTTCTGGGCACTTCTATCTGCCCCTCCGGTTTCTTTTGTCTCCAGAGGAAACATCTTGCATACATGGTATCTGTGTTGTTGGAAAGAGACTATCCAGGAAAAGTGATAATATGGTAGTTTTTCCATTTGCTTTCCACATCGCAGTACAACAGCCGTTCAAACCACTCTGGTCACGCCTGTTGCTATATGAACTTGAACTATCTTGAGCATCATTTGCTCCGTGGTTCAAGTCGCTGCTGATGATGCTGCTTCCAGCATCAGAACCACGGGCAAAATTATAGTTTTGTATTAGAATATACAAAACTATAATTTTGCCTGTGGTTCTGTATGGGTGTGAAACTTGGTCTCTGACATGAAGGGAGGAACACAGACTGAGGGTGTTTGAGAACAAGGTGCTGAGGAGAATGTTTGGACCAAAGAGAGATGAAATTACAGGAGGTTGGAGAAAACTACATAATGAGAAGCTTCATAACTTGTCCTCTTCTCGAAGTATAATTAGAATGATCAAGTCAAGGAGGATGAGATTGGCAGGGCATGTAGCATGAATGGGGAAGAAGAGGAATTCATATAATTTTTGGGAAAGCCAGAAGGAAATAGACCACTGGGAAGACCAAGCTGTAGGTGGGTGGACAATATTAAAATGGATTTCAGAGAAATAGTATGGGATGATATGGATTGGGTTGGTCTGGCTCAGGATAGGGGCCAGTGGAGGGCTCTTGTGAACATGGTAGTGAACCTTCAGGTTCCATAAAATGTTGGGAAATTCTTGAGTAGCTGCACAATTGGCAGCTTCTCAAGAAGAGCTCAGCTCCAAGAGTGAGTGAGTGAGTGAGTGAGTGAACGTCAATCAGTATTACAGTGTTGACCTTTGCTTAAAAAGTACCTTTTATACTTAACTGTGCTTATTCAATCAAGCTATCTTTCATGAACTCTTCAAGTTAATACGTTGGATGTTCAGTGAAATCATAATTTCAAAGTGACCCTCAAGGGTTATTGTGTAAGAGAGGTTCACTAGTAGGAATGTCTGGAAGTTTTGGCTAGGAATCAGAACTGTCAAATTTTCGAGTTGAATTTTTAATGGACATTCCACGGGTAATGAGTTTATTCAGGACAGGAACATTAAAATATGTAGAGTATGATTTATGAGCTGAAAGTGAGGGATGGAGACAAAAGACAAATAGAGAAGGATGAGCATCTGCTGTAGCAGCGATCAAGGTTCTTAGTGGAGTGCCACAATGAATAAGTAATTAAGTACAATACAGTATGGCCATTGAATCTAAACTTCCCAGAAGGTATGAGAACTGTGAGTGGAAATTCCATGTGCATGCATGCCTTTGGTCAGAATCTCTTCCCTCTCTGCACTCTCTCTTCTACTGGGCATCTGCCTTGCAGTTTACACTGTTTCTGAACAAAAAAACAACTGACTGAAAGTGGTGTATTATTATGCTGAACAGAGCGCATCACAATGGAGAAAGAAACATTCTTTAAGTGATATCTTTTTTTTAATGAGAAGAAAAGAAATTGCTGTAATTTGCACTGTGTAGTAAAACCATCTAATGTGAAGACAATCTGACAACTGAGGTTATTCTAACAATACTGGCATTTCTTTACCAGAGAAGGATGGGCAAGAGATTCACCAGCTTGTCAAAATAAATGCAACACTCTGACCTTATGGTGAGCCTTAGATTCATTGGTGTTTTAATAAGTATTACACTTATAATAATATAATGTTTCAATTAATTCATTAATTTTACCAGTGTGTCTGGCAGTAAGTTCTTTATCTACAAAGATGTAAGTTAATTTGTACAAAAACACTACTATAGTTTATACAAGTCAAACATTGCTATGTACAGATACTTCTATGTGAACTGTACACATAGTTACTAGGATGTTTTACAACATAATGTGCAGTTTCTCATCTGGTACAGATAAATAACTGACTTAAGTATAATTCAGTCACATGGTTACTGGTAACACACCATAAATATGGATGCCATTTCTAAACTCTATCAGGCATAAAAGAATTTCTTATCATGAATACTCTCATATATCATTTCTTTATTGAAGAAATAAAGAAGTGAAAGTATTCATGTGACTAAATATTATGCCTCTTGATAAATTTCCATGCATTCAAGACTTTGGCACTGGAAAGAAATGAGTGGTTATCTCGCACACTGTCAACCTTGACCCCGGGAAATAATGCCCCAAATATACACTGGATATGATAGAGAGTGGCCTCCAGAGTGATTCTTGACATAGCAGAAATATCCTGATCTCTTGATCCTCATGTGTTCAGCTGGCTGTTAGCTATCAGTATGCTTTATCGCCACTCCTTTTCAACTTTGCCTTAGAATATGCAATTAGGAAGGTCCAGGGAAACCAGGTGGGACTGAAATTAAATGGGACACATCAGCTGTTGGACTATGCCGATGATGTGAATCTATTGGGTGATAATGTAGATACCATAAAGAAAAAACTTACTTACTTACTTACTTACTTACTTACTTACTTACTTACTCATGGAGCTGAGCCCTTCTGGAGGAGCTGCCAATTCTGCAGCTACTCAAGAATTTCCCAGTGTTTTATGGAACCCGGAGACTATACATTTTTCTATGGAAAGGGGAATGAAAATCATGAATTAGGTACAGGTTTTTTCATACATAAGAGAATTGCATCAGCAGTTAAGAGGCTAGGATTCGTTAGTGATAGGATATCATATACCGGGTGTCCCAGGAGGAATGTGCCAAACTTCGGGAGGGTGTTCCTTATGTTAAAGTATGCCGATATAACCCAAAACACCTATGTCCAAAGTTGAATGGTTACGGAGATAATGGCCAGAGAAGTGTGAAACTTTGACCGGTGTTACACACTTGTTGATTACAAAATACATATTAAAACTGGCAGGAATATGTGGTTTCTGTAATGTTAATAATGTACGTAACATCAAACTAACTTGTGAGTGACATGAAGCCATAAAATTGAAGTACAAAATACTCGCTCGCCATGTCATAATTGTCCTTGGGTTTCCAAGCACTATACATGACACATGATTGGCAAGTGCTGATATAACATGGCTGACTGCGCATAGTGGTATAAACAGACTACATAACTGTATTAAACATACATTCACGGAAAATCTCTTTTGGAATTTCATTTCCATTATCTCATGTGGATTATTATGGGACCACGTATGCACATTTCATAAATTATTTACATTGTCCCGGGTACAAGACGCCTCATCACTGAATAAAATGACACTTAACAGTTTGGGATGAGCTTTTATCCAGTGGCACAAATCCATACGCTGAGCATGGTCGCCTGGTTCCAGATGCTGTACCCTTTGATCATGGTAAGGATACAATTCTTCATCATGTAAAGTTCGCCACACCTGCATACGTGATACGCCGATGCGAGAGGCCATTCTACAAGTGGATAGATGCGGACTTCTATCAATCATGCGAAGAATGTTCTCTCGTGTGTTTCTCATTTGTACATCCTCCCTTTCCGACTGCACAGAAACACTCGGAAGAGAACCAGTCTCACGCAATGTCTGGTGAATTCGCGTAAATACACTTCGAGATGGAATCCTTCGATCGGGAAAACGCCTTTGGTACTCTTCAACAGCAGCACGTGCATTGCCACCGCAAAATCCATACACAAAATGCATATCACAATACTCGACGTTTGAAAACACAAAAGGCATTTCAGCAACTCCACACAATTAACCTACCACCCATTCAACATGCGGCCGCAATGTATACTGAAGGGAGCTTATGGCTAGTGTGAATCACCACACTCAAGGAAAAACATAGATAAGACATGCCAGCTGACAGGTACAGTGCGTGGACTCGCCAGAAGACTACACTTTTCTCGGGC
>NW_019729902.1:1433416-1433659 GCF_002891405.2 Cryptotermes secundus | reverse complement strand
ATATTAGAATGGAGCTTAGAGAGAGAGAGGACGGGATGGTATGGATTAGATAGATCTGGCTCAGGATAGGGACCAGTGGAGGGCTCTTGTGAACACAGTAATGAACCTTTGGGTTCCACAAAATGCTGGGAAATCCTTGAGTAGCTGAAGAATTGGCGACTCCTCTAGAAGGGCTCAGCTCCATGAGTAAGTAAGTAAGTAAGTAAGTAAGACCAGGTCCATGGCTCTGCGCTTCACAGTGAC